>NC_133472.1:32228751-32248851 GCF_025370935.1 Choristoneura fumiferana
GTTTTTCTCGATTATTCCATAAAAAATTAATGAAACTAAAAATGGCGGTGTGGTAGAACTCTTCTTAATTTATATTTATTGACAATTAAGAATAATAAAATAACACATTATACAAAAAAAACAACTTAAACCTATACCTACAACTAAGGCTTAATCATCTAAACTATAAACTAAGCCATACTACATTACACTAAAGTCATCCGTAACATGCTTCGTCATAAAACTAACTAAACCCTCCCTTGTGCATCGTACCCGGCTCAAACGTCCCCATAATACCAAGCAGCGTTACCCTGTGAACACCAAGTACGAGCCAGAGCGAGGGTCGCAGCCCCTATCACGTAATCGACGCCTAAACTCCTAAAAACTCGCGGCCTCCAAAGCCCAGGATCCAGCCGTCTCGCCGCACCGGCACGAAGTCATACGCGATTACAAAGCAGAGTTTTAGCGTGCTTCAATTTCGCGACACTCTCCACCCGGGCCCGCACACCTCACGGTCTGTCCCAAATGGGATGCAGCAAACGTGCTGACGCAGGTTGCATCCCAAAGGAGACAACGCCCCCTCCGCCATGGGACCAGCGTCAGACCATCCGGTCTTTTACCATCGTACGGCTCAATCCTGGGGCTCCAAAACGCACGGCACATTTACCGACACCATGGCCCGCCGAACAATCTCATTGATCGAATGATGCTCGGAAAACGCACAGCACACACTCTGGCAACTAAGGCCGTGGTGACCATTCTCTACCATGACCCCAAACACAACGATGCACCTCGCAAACCTTCGCGCGCACCTAAGCGCCGCTGCTCCTCAGAGAGTTTTATCTAACAACGTAACCCAGTTGGGCGAAGGCAGCGCGTGCAGCCAAGCACGGACGTATTTATATTATAAGTTAATGTGTCTACTCCAATAATTATTCGTAATAGACTGTTATATTCTTTAAAAACGAACATGTTTGTTATTTAAACCGTTCACAAACAAGTCGAGCTGTCTATACTTCCCCTCCAACACAGAATTAAATCATCAACGTACATAGGAAGCAAATATTTCCGGTTTAATGGACAGTATTATTTACAGAGTGATGGTTTAGCAATGGGATCACCTCTGAGTCCATTAATGAGATATTTTTTATGGATTACTTTGAAAATAGGTACATTGTGGAACAATATATTGTGTATTATTATAGGTACGTTGATGATTTAATTGTGTTGGAGGGAAACATGTTAAAATAAAATTTAAAAAAGAATTAGAAGAAAACTTTTCGTTAAACTTTTTGGATTTGACAATTACTAGATTTATAATAAACACCAATTCAAAATTTACCGAAAGCCACGTACACAGATGCCGTGATACCAGCATCATCTAATCACCCAGTGCAGCATAAACTTAGCAGCTTTTGATTGTTATGTACATAGATAGTTTACTGTACCTCTTTCTAGGGAACATTTGATTTAGAGTTAAATACTATTTATCAGATAGCGTTGTCGAATGGTTATAAATACTAAATTCAATGGTCAATAGTTTGGTTCAGAAGAAGCAGGCACGGATAGTGAATAGCCATGCTTTACGCCGTGTTACCATCGCAGTCTTCTAACAAATATAGGTGTAGCATTTCATACGTTGGTCGTTTGTCTCCTTGAGCTCCTCGAAAGCTCCATACGCCCAGACTTGGGTAGCTCCGTACGGCTACAGCTTTCTCCTCTGCTCTGCACGGCTACAACTTTCAAAGCTTCGTTCGGCTACAACTCTCACGGCTCAGGCGGCTCCTTTACGCCGTAACCTGACACTAAGCCCTGACGGCCTTAACTTCCGGATTACTGCACATCCTTCCTGGCTCGTCCAAGACCCTGATCGTTCCGGCGTGGAACACTTTTCCAGGCTGCTCGTCCTGCCGCCCTAAGGCCTCTTTTGACCTCGGCACCGACGACCACTCAGCTGGACCAGGCCCCCTGCTGTAGCCAGCCCTCTTCGCTCCGGGTTCTCTCGACTCCAGGGAAGTGTAGGCCAGAGAGACCGAATAATCAGAACCGACATCTCATTAAAATCGCTTGAACTTACTACCTGAGATTCTTGTAATATTTTACTTTTAATTTTGTCAAACTAGGTCTGTTATTTTTTGTGTTCAATTTTTAATTAAAAATTGTTAAAACGTCTTATTGTTTTACTCAAATAGTAACCTACTAGGCCTCCCTTAAGGTCAAACTCCCCTCAAGAGTCTGCCCTTGACAGTGGCGCCGTGGGTTTTTTTTGAGAGGTTCTGATTGTTACGTTTTTCTTGCCTAGAATTGCAGTGATTGTGCAAAACTTTATTGTGTATCTTGTGTGTTCTGTGTATCTCGCAGTAAGTACCCTGTTTTTCTCGCCCCTGTATGGGTGGTCGGGCTTAGAATAACACCATTCCCGTCTAGGAATTCGTAAGAGGCAAATAATAGGCATAACAGTGTTTCAGTTACCGAGATCCCTTAAGTGGTTCATTTAATAGTTTTTTTTTTTAATAACTCTAATTTTTAAACTGCTTTACCGTTATCTTTAATTCTAATACTCTGCGATCTTTGACCGCTTCTCCGCAACGGCCTATTTGAATTTCAACTGTCACTTGCCGCAGTTGAAACGGACGGCGTTTTAAAAACTCAAATCTTAACGACTATTTCAAACTATAGTACCCTAAAGTTAACTAAATATTGTTGCATTAACTAAATTCAAATACGTTAACGGTTTCAAATCAAATTCTACCTACTAGTTTTCATCAAGTTAAATTTAAACCGTAACTGACACCTTCACTAATATTGTTCACCGCTGCTTCAAGTGAAAAAGTTATTTTAAAAATAGTGACTGCCAACCACTGAATTTGAAATTCTAACGATTCAAATCATTTTTAAATAACGTATTTGAAATACCTACAATTTTATAGAAAAGCAACGATATTTCTATATTTTTTAAAATATCTGAACCACTATTTAGATCTTTCATCAAAATCAGTTTATCATTATCTCGGTAAACACACTGACATTTTTTTTCCAAACTTTTTTATTATTAAATTAACTTCATCGCGGTCTCTTAATAAAATTTTACATTGCATTACTGGGGAGATACACAACACTATTATTTCTTGTGTCCTACTTGTTAATTTAAATAGCACTGTAACATACGGAGAGTTAAATTTAGGTACTACCACACATTTTGGCTACATACTACACAAACCACATCACAACTCACAATATTCATATCATACTAATCGAGTGCTTGCAAAACATCAACTGGTCGCAGAGTTAACAAAACCAGTTATCTATTATTCATTATACGTGTGCTCTCTTATTTCGACCGTCTGTTCCTGCTTAGAGACCATTATACTTCATCGCTAGCAAACAGGCTAACGTTTTTATTAATTAGCTTCGAGTATTCTTATATTTAACTGAGGTAATCGTATATGGATTGTCATAGAATTAAATACTTGTCTCTTCAAAAGGCAGAACTAACTTATGAGGTGGCTATTCGAGGTACCAATCCCGCGGATACCGTTATTGAGTTGCGTAAACAGATAGTCAAACTGTCAGCTTCTTTACCGCCAGTGATATTTTAGAATCAGGTCTCGATGTAACCGAGGATATTAAGGGCGCGACTGATAGTGTACTTAAGGCACAATCACAATTAGTTTCCCTTAAGGCTAAGTTTGATGACGGTTTATTCGAACGTACGGATAACTTGTGTAACCATATTTTTCACCGATTAAGGCGTATTACTCCCGTAACCCCACCACCGCGGACTCTTATATTTTTTGTTTAAATAAATTTCAATTAATATACCAAGAGTTGGCGGACTTGCGACCAGTTCATGACACTAACGAAGGAGAGGATTTCGAACAATGTGAGGAGACACCACAAGTCACTCACGGCTCCGCGAATAATACCAATTCTTTCAGTCCGCAAACCCCTACAAAAATAGCAGTTACTTGCGACCGTGGTATGTCTTCTGATATAGCTAAATTACGGTACAACGGGAAGACCTGCGTACGCTCTTTTGTTCAACGGGTAAAAGAATTTTTAGCCGCGCGTAATTTAAAACCTGAAAAATTTCTTCAGCATGCAACGAAATATTCGAAGGAAACGCCCTTCACTGGTTCGTTCGGTTAAGGATTCCATAGATAACTGGCATGACCTCTCTACACAACTCATAGAAGTATTTTCTCAGCACGATTACGACTACAGATTAAAATCGGAAATTCGCGCGCGTACTCAGGGCGAAAGCGAGAATATAACGATTTATCTCTCAATTATGCACGGCATGTTCTCAAGGCTAACCGTGCCATTTACCGAAGAAGAACAATTAGAAATTGTTCTACATAATATTTGGCCGTGCTTCGCTATTGCATAGCCACGGCGGAAAAAATAGATAATTTAAATACCTTGCGTAAACTTTGCCATAACTACGAAGTGGTTCATGCGCGTATGTCCCATCCGCGAACCTCCGAGAGCGAATTCGGATACGCTCGCGCCAGAATTCGCTTTCAATAAACAATCGTTTTTCCTAAACTCTCCAAAGCAACCATATCAAGGGAAAAATTCCCCAGGTAACAACGCCAGTGCACATAATTTCTCTAATTATAAAACCCGCTATCCGGTTAATGCAATCAGCTCGCAAAATAACAAAAATAATAATAAAAAATATTTTGCCCGCGTTGTCGTACAAACACTCATACATTACGAAGCTGCAATGCGCCTCGTACGATAGTCTGTTTTAAATGCGGATTGCCGGGCGTTAAATCTATTAATTGCTCTAAATGCAATATAAAAAAACAGTTCCTACAACCTCAACTTCAAAAAACTGAAGGCGAGGCGATCCCAGTCCGATGAGGTGATCACAGTCTAATAAAAGAAAATAACTGGTCACAATGGCTTAATTATGTTTCAAATTTTTTAAATTCATATAAAGTGGCCACTGTATCGCCTCAACCCTCTATTGTAGACTCGCGACCTTTTGTAAAGGTATCTATTAACGGACTAGAGTATCGGCTGCTCGACTCTGGTTCCGCCGTTACTATTATTGGTATAATTTCACAATAGATTACTTGAAAGGGGACATCAACTACTAATCGACGACTCTGTGCGTGTAACAGCCGCGGGCGGCCAAATCTAGATAGTGTAGGATATTTCGACCTGGACTTGACCTTTGAGTCTATAACTCACACTGTAAGGTCATATGTAGTTCCGGGAATCCTCACTTCGCTCATTCTAGGTGTTGACTTCTGGCGCACCTTTAAAGTTTGCCCCAAATACTTGTATAGTATTGGGTAAGCGAATGCGCCATAAAGCACACAGAGCAAGTCGAGGGTTCCCAAACTCTTATGTCCTATAGTCACTTAACTGAGTCTCACTCAACGCGTCCAGGCAGATAAAATCATAAGCCAATTTAACAGCATTTCTTACGAACGGATAGGTTTAGGTCGAACTTCGTTAATAACACACAATATAGATACCGGCGACACTGAGCCGATACGCCAAAGATTTACCGCATGTCTCCTGAGAAACTTAGAATTATTAACGAACAGGTCGAAATGCTACAGCTTGACGTAATCGAACCTTGTGAAAGCGCTGGTCATCGCCAGTACTTTTAGTAAACAAAAAGAACGGCAAGCCTAGATTTTGTTTAGACAGTAGAAAACTTAACTCAGTAACTAAAAAGGACGCATATAGCTTACGGTACATTTCGGAAATCTTAGATAACCTTAGAGATGCTAAGTTCCTTACTAGCATCGACCTTTCTAAAGCTTTTTGGCAGATACCCATTAATCAGCGGGATAAACGAAAACAGCGTTTTTCGTACCGTCAAGGGCACTTTTTGTTTTAAAACTATGGCTTTTGGCCTAACTAACGCGCCGGCTACACAGCAACGTTTAGTCGATGGTTTGTTCTGCCCGAATTTGAAATGAAAGTTTTCTGTTACCTCGACGATATAGTCTGTGTTAGTAATTCATTCGAGGACCACGTGACATTACTTCTGCGCGTCCTAACTAAATTAAAAACAGCTGGTCTAACTATCAACTTTGAGAAAACTCATGTCTTCAGGGACAGTCTCAAATACTTAGGTTACGTTGTAGACGCTCAAGGGCTGCGTACAGACCCAGAAAAAGTAAATGCAATCGTAAACTATCCTAGACCAACTTCAAAAAAAGAGGTAAAACGTTTTCTGGGTACCGCCTCTTGGTACCGCCGTTTCGTTCCCAACTTTAGTACTCTGGCAGGGCCCTTAAATATTTTAGCTTCTAATAAAAAGAAAGCCCCTCCATTTCAGTGGACGCCAGAGGCCGAACAGGCATTTTTAAAACTTAAAGCCTGCCTCGTAACAACTCCGGTTCTTTCTTGTCCCAACTTTGATTTACCGTTCGAAGTACACACTGACGCTAGTGACTATGGCGTCGGCGGTATGTTATGTCAAAATATAAACGGCCACGAGCACCCGGTCGCTTATATGAGTAGATCATTAACAGGCTGTGAAAAGAAGTATAGTGTAACTGAACGGGAAACCTTAGCCGTACTAGTAGCCTTAGAACACTGGCGCTGTTACTTGGAAAACGGAAAAACATTCAAAGTTTATACCGACCATTCATCCTTGAAATGGTTCCTTTCTCTTAATAACCCAACCGGACGCCTAGCCCGTTGGGGCGTAAGATTATCTTCTTTCGATTTGAGATTTTACATCGTCGCGACGTAATACCTGATTCGTTATCAAGATCCGTGCCGGTGTCGGCAATAACTATTGCTAACTCGTATCTCAATTCGCAAGACAAATGGTACTTAGACTTGTATAATAGCTGTGTAAACACACCGCAAGGTTTCCCCAATTATAAAATTGTAAACAATTCCTTATATAGACTTACTAAGTCAGATACTAGGTTTAACAATGAGTTCGCGTGGAAAGAGGTTGTGCCAGCGGAATTACGCGAACAAATTATAAAGAAAATCATGCAGAACCAACAGCCGGACACTTAGGCGTTTTCAAAACCTATCACCGTATAGCACTCAAGTACTTTTGGTAGGCATGTATAGAGACGTATAAAAGTTCGTTTCTTCTTGCGACACTTGCATCGCTTATAAACATCCTACGCACGCGACACTAGGTGAAATGTGAAGCCTAAACAGTGCTCGAGGCCCTTTCAAGCCCTAGCCTTGGACTTCGTCGGACCATTGCCCACTAGTCGTAAACAAAATAGTTACTTGCTCGTGGTTACTTGTATTTTCTCAAAATATTGTTTCTTATTCCCGGTTCGTAACGCAACTGCGGCAATCGTAGTCAAACATTTAGAAGATTCCATTTTCTTAGTTCACGGAATACCGCAAACATTTACATGGATAATGCGTCACAACTAATTAGCCGCGAACTAAAAACATTTCTCAATAAATACAAGGTGCCTAACCAGTTTTTAATAGCAAAGTACAGTCCACATATTAATAATACGGAACGCTACAATAAAACTATAATATCCTGCGTCTCCACCTTTGTTAACGACGACCATAGGACTTGGGACGTCAACATACCTAAAGTACAATTCGCTATAAATAATTCTGTGAACGAGGTAACCGGTTATACTCCTTCCTTCCTTGTTTACGGCAGAGAGTTAGTGACTTGTGGTTCACACTTCGTTGATAACGATTTGGGGAATGAAATACTTTTTCTACCTCGCGATATTTACGCACAAAACATGGGTTCTTGACCCATATATTTGATAAAGTTCAACACTCACTTTATAACGCACATCAAAAAAACATTGCGCGTTACAACTTACCCGAAAACCGGCTGAATTGAATGTGGGAGACTTGGTCTGGAAGCGCACGTATTTTTTAAGTGATAAGTCTAAATACTTTAGCAAAAAACTTGCACCAAAGTTCGTTAAATGTAAAATAACTAAAAAAAGATCTCCACTTGTTTTCGAATTACAGGATCTTTCTGGTAACGATTTAGGTGCATGGCATATTAAAGATTTAAAATTGACACCGGTGGCAGGTAGCGTCTGCGCACATTAATAAATAATGCATTACTTGCTTCCTTATCAATGTAGGTACTAATTACATAATGCATCTGAACGGGCGATCAGCTGTCGCGCGCCGTCACATCAGTCTCCATTTAGCACCGTCGAATGCGCACACGCGTGTTAATTTAATTTTTGTCTTATCACACTCCCTTATCACTTAGACGCACGGTTCTATTTATAGAATCAAGTCATTTTAGCGCGCCGCCTCCGCGCGGACGTATAATAGCTGCACCCTTTTGCACTATTATTTCTTTAAATCTTATAGCGCGTACATATTACTTGGTACACGCTAAACTAGTATAATCATTTGTCGCGGTCCGCCACTCATTATTATAATATTAATTGATCTGTCCTTAAGCCTTTACCCGAGAACTTGCAACTCGTTAAAAAGTATTTTAAAATTTGAATTACGGAACCCGTGCGGTTGGTAACACGTAAAATATGCCCTTAGCCTCTGTAATTCAAAACTCTAATGATTGGAACGGATGGTAATTTCAATCACAGATTTAATTAATTGTCTATATATTTTTATGAATGCATACAACGTCCACCTTCCAATAACACATTTTATCCCTTTGACATAAGGGTCAACAAGCCTCTGTTGTTGGTTGACCCACCATGAGAGTAGAAGTATGATCATAGTATGAGAGACGACGTATGTAAGCGTTATGTCATAGAGTATATTTTTTTAAACGAAATTTGCTATGAGGCTCAAATTTCTTTTGGAGGGACGGGCGTACTGTCACGATGCACACAGGCGATCGCTGACATCTTAGTTAGCTCAGTGTAAGCTAGATGGCGCTTTCCTCAATAAGGGATCTCTGAGCAGAATGGCGGACGAACTCTAGAGGTCGCCACCGTAGTTTTCCCTTGACTCATTTATTTACGTAATAATATGTATTTAATATTTATTTATTATTTACTTATTTATTTTTTAAAAGTAGGCATTTTATTACACTCGTTTACTACACGAGTTTGTATGACTAAATATAACTATAACCAACTCACCCTTGACCGTTTTTGCCGGCCAAGGGGGGTGTTGACGATCAGCTGTGACCGGGGGAATTCTAACTGTAATATTCTCGCCCTTAAAAGCTGAAGCACAGCTGTAAAACACACATTCAACAGCTCACACTACAGTAAACAGCTCCCTCGAAAGCTCCATACGCCCAAGACTTGGGTAGCTCCGTACGGCTACAGCTTTCTTCGCTCTGCACGGCTACAACTTTCAAAGCTCCGTTCGGCTACAACTCTCACGGCTCAGGCGTTTCCTTTACGCCCTAACCTGACACTAAGCCCTGACGGCCTTAACTTCCGGAGTACTGCACATCCTTCCTGGCTCGTCCAAGACCCTGATCGTTCCGGCGTGGAACACTTTTCCAGGCTGCTCGTCCTGCCGCCCTAAGGCCTCTTTTGACCTCGGCACCGACGACCACTCAGCTGGACCAGGCCCCCCTGCTGTAGCCAGCCCTCTTCGCTCCGGGTTCTTCTCTCCGACTCCAGGGAAGTGTAGGCAGAGAGACCGAATAATCAGAACCGACATCTCATTAAAATCGCTTGAACTTACTACCTGAGATTCTCGTAATATTTTTACTTTTAATTTTGTCAAACTAGGCCTGTTATTTTTTGTGTTAAATTTTTAATTAAAAATTGTTAAAACGTCTTATTGTTTTACTCAAAGAGTAACTTACTAGGCCTCCCTTAAGGTCAAACCTCCCCTCAAGAGGTCTGCCCTTGACAAACTAAATCATTCTTTATTGGACTCAGATTCGTATGAAGTATTACATTATTGTGGCAAGGGGTTTCGTCTCGATGTTTAAGAATGCATGGAGATAATTAGATACAACAGTATGGGGTCTATTATTAATGAGCAGGTAAATTTAGTTTCATCTCCCTTGCTACGGATTGGATCTAATTTCAGCAATGGTAGTTAATAAAACATGCCTTGACAGTAAATAAATAAAAATCAAGGTAGTTTTGAAGGACGGTTAAAAATGTATTAATAATTTGTGAGTAGTTTTGTTTTGTTTCATAAAACGTATGTGGGAACTTGGGGAGCTACAGTGATAAGTTAAAACGGTGGTTGTGGTTCGTTAGTCTAACAACTGGTAGCATGGTGTACGGTTGTGTCACTCTGAAGATGAGCTCTGGTTGAGTTCGAAACCCGTCAGTATAGTGTGGTAGTGGTGATAGATGGGTTTGTGCGATTTGTGTGTGTTCTTAGTGTGGAGGTGGAGGAACTGCATGAACACGCATATTTTGCATAAGCTTAGCTATCGTAAGGTCGCGGGTGAGCAAGGAAATTCTTTTAGTTCATTGATATGGACCTCCGCAAAGTAACGCCTGATTCAATAAATTCCATAAACAATGTTATAAATTTATACATTTTATTAGCTTTTTGACAAACCTTTGAATATTAATATAAAGTAGCAACTGTTTGTCTCATTGCCGCTTATCTTGATTTCCAGTCGTAAATTAGTGAGTGTATGACCAAAGCGTAGCGATGATAATTAGTTACGCGATCCCATAAATATTAGTAGCTGAAGATGATTACTTTGTAAGTTTCCTCTAGCCTACGTCTTTGTTTTCCCCCACTAATGAATCATGTATATAAAGTCCCAACTCAATGGAGTGAATCATTCTATCCTCCATCTCTCTGAAGTAAGAAGTACTAAAGCGATATTGTAATTTTGTAAAATTAAATAAATCAGTGAGTTTAAAAGTTCATTTTATTTGAAACTTAAAAACTCGCACAAACGTTCAACGTCCAGCCAACGTTCGAGAGCTACGAGCTTCCTGAAGTCCAAGGTCTGGGAGACCCTCTCCACAACCATTTTTACCTACCTAGAAAAATATTTTCAAGAGTTTTGTAGTCGGTTCCATTTTTCTTTTCTTTTTTTTTTGGAGCCGGTTTTACTTTTTTGTTTAAAAATTCTTTATTTTTCATTCTGTGCAGCTCACATCGATTCCATTAAGCCCAAATACGGCATAGTTACGTTGTTTTATAACAGAGTTCCGTTGCCTACCTTCTGGCTTCAGCATCAGATCAGTTCGAAAGAATCATTAACTTAACACTTCTTCTTAGTCGTTTATCTAAGTTTATTAATCATGATCGTTTATAGACGCGCGCACAGTAGGTACTTAGCTTTGACGAGTTCCATTGGCTATCTACGGTCTTCTTTATCAGGTCCAGTTTACCAAATGATACTTTCTGAATGTAAATGCTTATCTTAATGCTAAAAATGCCAAAATCGCCATAGGTGTGCCTATAAATTTTGAGGTTTGCCCTCGATTTCCCTAGGATCCCATCATCAGATCTTGACTTAGTGACAATGGGCCCACCTCAGAAGAATACTCTTTCGGATAAAAAAAAAAATTTGAAAATCGACCCACAATTGACTGAGTAATCGGTGAACATACATAAAAAAAAAAAATACAAACATTGGAACATAGAACCTCCTCCTTTTTTGAAGTCGGTTAAAAAGTTGGAAAACCCCTGACTTTGTCACTTCAAAGTTCAATATCTCAAAACGGCTGAACCGATTTTGATAAAACATGTCTAAGAACCATCGCTAGAAAACCTGTTTTCAATTTAAAAAAAAACACATTCAAATCGGTCCACCCGTTTAAGAGCTACGTTGCCACAGACAGACAGACAATTGACGATTTACCCTATAAATAAATATGTAGAAAAAGTTGTCTTACTGATTCTAACGAGACTACCGGGACAAGGGTAAAATTTATTGGAGCCATTGAAGGGTTATTGGATTTAAGACGTATTAAGTTACTCTGAAGGCGTCAGCGGATATAAGAGCGCGATCAAGGTCTTAACATATAAAATGACGCTTTATATATAATAAATCCCAGTTTAAACTCAGTGTAAGATTGCGCGATTCATTCAATACATCATATCATTACATTATAATTTACATAATGTCAGTAATAAGAATTTGTATTGAAATCGTCAAAGGTAATAAATTAGATTAGCAATACACACATACACACACACACACACACAAACATCACGCCTGTATTCCCAAATGGGGTAGGCAGAGCACACGAAACGTTACCGCTTTGGAGCCACTTTTAGCAATTTTAGGTTTTATTAGTAACTAGCTATTGCCCGCGGCTCCGCCCGCGTGGTATTCGGTAATCGCGCGCTGTTCCCTCGGGAACTGTGCATTTTCCCGGGATAAAAAAAATCACGTCGATCCGTCGCTCTGTTACGGCGTGAAAGACGGACAAACATACACACAAACACACTCACTTTCGCATTTCTAATATTAGTATGGATAAGTAGGTAAGTAGGATTAGTAGGATAGTTACCTGCTTAGATCTAGTGAATAATGTTTTTTCATCGTATCAAGATACCTAAAGGTAAACCAAAAATATGACTATTGTCAAGAGGGCGCTATTGTTCTTATTTATATGGCAAATATGTAGTTCAGTATAGTCGGAACAATGCTTTCTTTTTTCTTTGGCGACCTAAAATCTGAGGAGGAACGACCTTCTTTCGTAATTCGCGTAATCGATGACTCCGATATACCTAGAAAGTTTATTAATAACTGCTTATTTTTACCAGACTACAATGACATCTTGACTTGTGTACAACGTTTACCTGTTAGCTCCGATGTTAATTTGTAAAGTTTTTGTGGCGAAATAGTTTTATTCCTCAAGCGTTTTTTTTCCAGTAGTTTATTATAAACATTATTTACAATGATCCGTTGTTCTTCTTCTCTTTTAAAATATGGCTTTTCTGTCCTAATTAATAGGACAATTTCGCCAGTGTCGAGGTAACTCTCTTTGAGAGGCACGTTGTACGGTGATTGTAGTTTTTGCAACTTGATAGTTAAATTCCAGAAACCACGTGGAGACGACTTGCGCATTAAAAAATGTTAGACACGAGAGCAATATAGAATTTTGGATCACTGTTCACTGTTAAGGTTAATCGCCGCATAAAACACTATCAAAATTATACTTCAACTAGCCATAGAAACAGAACTAGCAAAATTAGATATTGTCTACATCCGCCGTCTTCGAATGCTACAAATCGATCCTAATCCGTTGTTGTTCGAAGAAACCGCCACAGTGACACTGACAATCATTAAATTATTGCCAGTGTAAGAAATTAGTTCCAATGAAATTCCGCAACATGGCGAATAGTCATATATTTCTAGTCAGGCCTTAAATACGAACTTTTCCGACAAAATACATTATTCATTACTTCTGTACAAAAACAGTGATCATAAAAAATCACAAAAGGTTTACGAACGCTGTTTCTTATGCATATCTATATATATGCAACTGGAGTGCCGAAAACGCCGATGGGCGTCTGTTATTTTGGAGTATAGGACCGTTGGAAATGAGACGCGGGTGTTTGCTAAACGAGCTATATTTCGACTGCCTGAAAGCCGGGTGCAACCGGCTTGTATCTTATAACAATAACTACCCTCTTATCTCAATAATAACATCCCTCCACCAATATTTAGGGAAATCACTTTAATCAAATTGAAGTTCCCTTTTTCCTAAATCTAAACGTCTTAATAACTAATTTTAGTAAAACTGTTTATAATTCACTGGTTGACGTGGGCGCTTAGTTCTGCTAGGGAGGTCGGATTCAGTGTAAGCGTTGTCGCTGTTGTCGGCGCGGGGGGAGGGTCCCGATGGCACGGTGTCATTCGCTCTCTCTAGGTTTGCCGTGGCGTCAGCTGGCTCCTCCTGTTCCGGGCAATCCTCCCACTCTTCAGCTTCCCCTTCGGACCTCAAGTTGTCAGACTCGGCAGCAAGTACCCTCTCAGACTCTGTTGACGAGTTGGGTGCGGGTGTTTCCTCTTCCGGAACTCCCACTACGACGACTGCCGACGCATCGTGCCTGGGTTCTTCTGTGTCAGAGGTCGGTTGAGCTTCTGCTGTCCACTCACGATCTGCATTTTCCCTGGCCACCATTTCTTCCTCCCCCTTAAGTACAACAATTTGATTTTTGTGTCTCTTTATAAGGCAATCTGAATCACACAGTTTAATTAAATATGTCGATCTCCCCACCTGTTTGTTTACCACGCCTTTAGACCATATCACTTTTTGTCCTGTTCGTAGTTTAACTAAGACTTGGTTGCCTGGTTGCAAATCAATGTTCCTACTCCCACGGTAATGTCGGACCTGGGAACTCTGGTTTTTGTTCACCGTCTCTGCTAATGCTGTGTCGGATGGCGGCTTAGGTAAGGGGTTCATTAAATCTAACCTACAACGCAAATTTCTGCCAAACAATATCTCGGCTGGCGATCGATTTGTGGATGAATGTTTCGAATTTCGGTATTGGAACAGGAATTCATTTAATTTTAAGTTTATTTTTTTTTTATTAACGCCCGATAGTAATATAGATTTCAATGCTTTCTTTATAATTTTAATATAAGATTCTGCCTGTCCATTGCTGGCTGGATGATAAGCAGGACTGGTTACATGGGCAATATTATTGGCATCGCAAAAGCTTTTGAATTCTGAAGACACGAATGAAGTTCCGTTATCCGTACAAATAGTATGAAACAACCCGAATCTCGCCATCATATCGCACAAGCACTCGATTACCACCTTAGATCCGTATCCGTTGCTCACGTCAAAAACCTCGACCCATTTGGAGTAGGCGTCAACTGCCACTAAATATATTCTGTTATCAAAAGGACCTAAAAAATCTAAATGCACCCTATGCCACGCTTCCGGAGGATAGGGCCACGGCGTGAGCGGCGCGCGGCGCGGCGCGGGCCGTAGCTGAGAGCACACGGCGCACGCCGCCGCGGCGCGCCCCAGCGCCGCGCCCTGTCCGGGCCACCAGAAGCGGGTGCGCGCTTCGGACTTCATTTTAGCAATGCCCAAATGACCCCGATGGAGTTCCTCAATAATATTACTAACTAACGCTCCTGGTACCACTAATTTAGTACCCCTCATTATACAACCGTTCTCCACTGACAGTTCCGCCCTACAATCGAAATAAGGCTTAATCTCTTTTTCCGTTACTCTCTGGGGCCAACCTTCTAGCACGAAGCGTATAATTCGCGATAAAACCGCATCTGCCTCCGTTGCGCTCCGAACGTCGCGTAATAGGGCCGGCTTCGAACCCGGCTCTGCCACGAAGTGGACATAAGCGGCGAGATCTGAGTCATCGCTCGCCGCCGCGAACGGCTCGCCGCTCGACTCCGGTGACGTAGGCGCCATGGAGCGACTAAGGAAATCAGCCGCGTTGTGCACACTACTAACGTACTCTATAGAATAATTATATGCTGCCAGAATTAATGCGTACCTTTGTAGTCTATTGGCCGAAACCTCTGGAATACCTTTAGACGGCTTAAAAATAGATAAAAGTGGCTTATGGTCTGTTCGCAATAAAAACGGCGTTGCTCTGCCATATAAATAGTGGTGGTATTTGCGAACCCCAAAAATAATTGCCGTTGCCTCTTTTTGTATCTGGCTATAACGTTTTTCTGCTGCATTTAAACTTCTAGATGAGAAAGATATAGGTTGTTCGAGACCGTTCCCATTTATTTGGGATAAAATAGCAGATAAGCCATAAGGTGACGCATCCACAGTTAAAATTATTCTCGCATCCGGGTTGAAATGCGCTAGCGTGTTGTCGGAGGCGAGTGCATTCTTAATCGTTACGAATGCTTCCTGTTGCTCGCGTCCCCACTCCCATTTTATATTTTTCTGTAATAATTGATGTAAGGGAAACAAGGTCGCAGACGCGTTCTTTATACAATAACCACTCCTGTACTTCGTGATTGAAGGCGTTTAACAATCCAATCGAAACGCTTGCCATTTTGCTCAAGACACACGCGTGAAGTTCATTAAATCGTCGCCACTGTTATTTTGGAGTATAGGACCGTTGGAAATGAGACGCGGGTGTTTGCTAAACGAGCTATATTTCGACTGCCTGAAAGCCGGGTGCAACCGGCTTGTATCTTATAACAATAACTACCCTCTTATCTCAATAATAACAGCGTCTAACTTAGTTTTCCCTGGATGCCGCTGACGCCGATGGAGTCTGTTCTGCAGAAGCGTCGGCATCGCAGCAAAGTACGTAATCTGCACGGCTACTACGAAAACTCGAAACTCGAAGTTCGTATCGTACCGTCCCTCTCGCTCTCGTATTAAATAGTATGTGTTAGAGGGACCGTACGACACGAACTTCGAGTTTCGTAGTAGCCCTGCTGGCGCGCGGCTATGAATGGGGAGCTTTACAGACTGCAATACAGGATAATGAAAAGATTTCTTTTTCACTGAATGGCACACTGGCATAGATAATCATGATCATAATCATGGCATGATCGCTCGTTTTGGCTCGAAATTCGAACTTGTGATTTTATTTGCTTAATATGCAAAATGTACACACCCAATATCATATTTTCTCAAGTTTTCGCGATTCCCAACGTCATAGAATCGAATTGCTTTAAAATTCTAGAGAAATAATGCGTTGTTTGGAGAAATGTGTCAAAATGGTGTTGTAGAGCGCCATCCTGCTCTGTCTCATTTTTTGTCTCGTTCTGGCGGTTCACTTTTATATTTAGTAATAATTATAAAAAATAAAATTCTAAGCATGTCATGATGTGAATGAAAACAAAATAAGACTGGTTCTCCTCAAAGGATAGTCAGAATGAAAACACATTGAAATTAACATTAAAAAAGAATAAACGCCACAATGTCAAGGATGTATAAAAATTAATACATTAGGCATTAATTCAGTAACAATTTCAATGTCAATGTAAAATCAATAAAATAAAAAACCGGCCAAGTGCGAGTCGGACTCGCGCACCGAGAGTTCCGTACGAACCTGTTGGTAGTAACGTTAAAATTATTAAAAACTTTTCCTTTATCTGTACTATAAGACGTTGCTTTGTACCTTAGATGAATGATTGGTCTCGCGCGATTCATCTTAAGCTTAGTGTCGGGTAACAATGTATACACCTTCAGTGTATATAATATCACAAAGATAAACATTAAATAATATAGAACTAGGTTATGTATATATAATATTTACGTTAGATACTTAAATAAAATAAGTTATTAAAATTTCATCATCATCATCATGTCAGCCGAAAGACGTCCACTGCTGGACATAGCCTCCCCACTCAGACCGGTCTTGTGCAAAAAAAAAAAAAAAAAAATTATCATCATTTAATGATGATAACAATAAAATTCAATTTATTAAAATCTCAACCACGGGGAATTTGATTCTTGTGTACGCGGCAACACAGAATGGCGTTTAGGGTTCATGTTATTTTATTTTGTAATTTCGAAATTATACGATATTTACTAATGGTATGTGATACCAGTGTCCTTCTTATTTCCTGTAGTATTATTTTTACACAGTTTCACTGCTTTTACTTCGGTTATGACCAAAATTTAACAAAGCATTCGTACTACATGCACCTTACGCAGTTTGCAACGCGACTGACTCGACTCGGGCTCGGGCTCGGAGTGTAAAAAGGTTGCCTGGAAGAGATCGCTCTTAAGCGATAAGGCCGCCTATTGCTTTCCTTGTAATTTCTCTGTGTTCCTGTTTTCTGTATTGCTTACGCTTACGTAATTGCATTGTATTGTATTGTACGCCGAATTCGGCGTACTATTTGTTCCCGCATTTGACAAGTACGCCGACGGTATCTAGTCGAGCGAGCGCGCGAAACCAATCATTCATCTAAGGTCTCACCTCTCCCTGCGCGTTATCGGCCCAAATACTATGAACACCTACCCTCAGACCTAAAAAGCGAAAAGAACGATGAAACGATTAGCCGTCGACAAAAGGACCTTTTGTTGGAAAAGCGTTTTATTAGGTGAATGAACTTATAAATCTAAAATTTTAATTTTATTGTTTAAATTGTTGTTATTATTTCTTGTTTTTAGGGTTCCGTACCTCGAAAGGAAAACGGTACCCTTATAGAATCACTTTGTTGTCCGTCCGTCCGTCTGTCAAGACCCTTTTCTCAGGAACGCGTGGAGGTATCAAGCTAAAATTTATATCAAATAATCAGGTCTACTGTCCCTTGGAGCTGTGAAAAATCAAACTTCTAAGCCAACGCAATCATAAGATACAGCCGTTTATGCCGCAAATTTTCGAAACTCGCAAGGGAATCAAAACCTACAGGTACTTCCCGGAACTCAGAATCTTGAAATTTGGTACGAAGTTTGATGTATTACCAACCGACAACCACTCTGTCCACCTGGTTTTGTTTATTTTTTGTAACTTCATCACGTCTAAACCGCTGAACCGATTTAGATGAATTCGGTATACAGATAGTTTGCGTCCCGGGAAGGACATAATTCTTATCCCGGAAAATGCCATAGGTAACACAATACTATTGTTTGTCTAATAAATGAAGTTCTTTAGGTATCCTACCTATCCAAGATTACAGAAGATTAAGAGGTTTTTTTGCTAGCATTAGAAAAAGTCAATCAAATAAATAATGTTGGAATATTCATATGTTAGTCCTAGTATTTGTACAACTCAGGAGTGTCATTCAATTACATGTCAATGTTTAAGCTGACACTCAACTGCCAATTTGTAATACTTCTGCTAATATTTACACAAAACAAAATTGTACTGCTTAAATATTACTATTTGACCCTCTTAAAACCCTCAAATAAATGTTGTCGACTGATGAGATTCCATGACGGCGGGTACATATTATAATGTATAAATTTAAAATACATATCGGTTGAAATGATATACATTGTGAACTTAGTCATTTTAATTGTATGTATTTCGACCAGTATGAAAAACGTGCTTTATGAATATTTATTATTAATATTAATATTTATTTTAACCATTATATTTTTCAATTTTCGGTATTTTAACTGTATGTATTTCAATCGATATGTATTTTAAATTTAACATTATAATACGTACCCATGACGGCATATGCATGCCATGAGTCCCATAAGCCGTGTGACTACTTAGTGCGATGCAAATTTATTTTATTAGGCTTGCATTATTTTTTTGTACTATTATAACCACTTTGCGAACGGATACAGTGTTAGTAATCCACAGTCCACACCAGATGGCCTAGTGGTTAGAGAACCTGACTACGAAGCTTGAGGTCCCGGGTTCGATTCCCGTGTCGGGGCAGATATTTGTATGAAAAATACGAACGTTCTCGGGTCTTGGGTGTTTAATATCAAACTCAAACTCACAACATTTATTGACAAGATAATCACACTACATCACAACAAAAACACAGTAAAAACATAAATAGGAGAAGAGAGGAAAATAAGAGACATTGTGCTGTGAATATGTATTTAAGTATGTATCTATATCTATATAATTATATTTATCCGTCTGAGTAGAATTCGGTTTCACTATCCCGCGGGACCTATGGTATTTTCCGGGTTAAAAACTATGCTATGTCCTTCCCCGGACGCAAACTACGAGTACCTGTATACCGAATTTCATCAATATCGGTTCAGCCGAGACTATAAGGGCTTTGTTTCGTAAATAAATTAATATTTTACGAAATAAATCAGTGTTTCCTACAGATAATGTTTTATTTTGTAATTATAGTTATTTAATACATGACTGAGAAAAATTTGGTTATCAGATATTTGATAATGAATAATAAAGTTCACAGAAATTGAAGGTCATTCATTGTTATTTAATTAGATATGCCATTTTATGCTGAACTATCACTGTAAGCTTATCTATAAAATGAAAGTAATTTTTTTTTGGTGATATTTTTAATAAAATTCGCGAATTCGCGAAATTAATTCGTAGGTGTCACTGCAGTCAAGAAAGATTTTTTCAAAATGGCCGCGCCGCTTGACAGTAAATTTTAAATATGGCGCTGCCACTCCACAGGCTAGAACATCATGATTTATGAAAGATATATGCGACCTTTGCTTCGACTTTACACGAAATCTCTGACGCTACGCCACTGTTAGGTACAAAGGCAAAAAGTTAGTATTTAATATTTTTCTTCAATATAGTTGTATCTATCGCTAAAATCGAATATGCTAATTTTTTATATTCTATTGCATATTTAATGGCATCTTTAATACTTCTGAGTTCATTCCGAGCTGTTTCATTCTTCGGCCGACC
>NC_133472.1:32248951-32281451 GCF_025370935.1 Choristoneura fumiferana
TCGATGCGTCTGCGGTTAAAAAATTGCAAAATTAAAGTCGCAAAATTAGAGTAACCTATTCGAGAAGTGGATGGGACGAGTCGAAGATAAAGTAAAATGGCGCATTTTAAGAGAAGCCAATGTCCAGCAGCGGACTGCTATACCGCCATCTTAAGGCAAAAGGCGGTATCTGAAAAAATAAAACACTTTTGAGTTTTTTATTTCTGCATCAGATGGTATAAATATGTAACTCAAAAGAGTTATTTTTTCAGATACCGCATTTTTCCGTATGAGGGCATTATGTGTCGATGATGATAATTCGAGTTTAGTAGGCATACTTGTAGTTCCGACGCAGTTCCTTTGAAGTAAAAGACACAAATATCTATAGCTCTAGTTGTACCTAAGTAAATATGAAGTTTCAAACGTGACTTTTTTATAAGAGAGTAAAAAATGTCCTGTGCTTTGGAATAAAACAAAAGCATAAGTATAGATAACTTTAATTTTGTATTTTGTGATAATTTTTCTCATGAACGATTACAATGTACAATTCTTATTTCATACAGTTGCATTAAACAATACACGTGACTACTTATTTTATATTCAGAAAGGAAATCCACAAGACACTCCTGAATGGATACAGGAGATTTCGGAAGAAAATTTATATTTTTCGTATACATTGTCCTCAAGTGACACGAGATTTCTCTTTGTATTTTTTGTCGCCTAGTTTCCATTTATGAAGGTACATTAGTAAACGGGATAGGTTTTGTTTCAATTCATAGATATGATCGACATTCGAATGGTTTATTTTGCAGACAATATCTTATTCATTCTTAATTTTATGAAAAAAGTGTTACTTTAACTGACTTTGAATTTACTATCGACATGAATCTGCAAAATAAAGCCACCAATTTTAATATTTACGTTAAGTACATTACACTCGAAGTCACATTCACAAAACCTAAAGCCGTGAGTTGAAATTAGGTCTAAGAATAGGAAAATTTACACATGATTTATAATAAAATTTACAACGTTTCTTACAATAAATATATCACAGATTTTACAAAAAACTGACATAGGTACATACAAACAGTAAAATGATGATGTGTATGCAATGCCCGAATTTGAGCGGCTTATTGACTATTTTAACTTTGGGCGTCACGTCATGCGTCAGTATTATTATATAAAATCTACATGAATGTCTGATCTAGCAAAGAAACTATTAAACGACATTGTTACAATCTACTATTTACATTAAAATTACAATGATATTTACAATCCCCAGCCTCTTAATTTACTACACACGTACAATAAAAATTAAAAACTTAAACTGCAAAGAGAAGACGTTTACAAGTATTTTGAGCTTATTTGTTATTATGAACATAAAACGAGTTAGAAAACTTAGAAACAAAAACAATGAAAACAAACCAACCAAGTTTTTGTGCGTTGCACGATGTAACAGCGGGTGTTACAGCAACTGTTACACCGAGTGTTGCGGCCAATGTTACTTGGATGCGAGTTGCGCTTGTTGCGCGTACTGTTGCGCGCTGCACGTTGGGAGTGAGAACGGGTTGACGCTAAAAGGCGACGATACTAGGCCACTCATTCCTGTAAAAAGATGAAAAAAAGTTAATTTTGATTGTTATTTCAAGTAAAGTAGAGAATCCACTGGCTCGCTTTTAAAAATTAATCATGATAGGTGTATTACACCGTCAGATTTAATATCATTATTACAAGATTACCAAAATTCTATTTATCACATTTAGTTTTTTTTTTTTTTTTTAATCTTTATTTATTATGGAACTTTGATCAAACGATAATGAACATGTCAGTTCCCAAAGGCCTTAACTATAAAAACACCACAACAGCTATAAGATTTAAATGAGTAACAACTCGTGCCAAGAGGGACTGCTATGTCCTCCAAACCATACCACCGGATCCCCTGCCACAGGGTGGCAAACCTGCGCACGGATTCTTTTACACAGAACTCGGAACCAATGTCAACCACAAATATGTCTACTTACTTATCTAAAAATCCGTATACAAATCTAGCAGCCTGCGACCAAGGCTCCGACAATATGGCTTGGAAAATACCAACATTTAAGACATTGACATTCCAAATTGAGTAAAACATATTCCTCTTGGCTCGAGTCCTTACACACTCCATTAATAGGTGGAAAACATCTTCAACCACATCGCACTCAACACAATTTGGAGACTCTGCCTTTCTCATTAAATGCGCAAACTTATTTAAAGGAACATGACCAGATCGAAGTCTATGCGCACAAATAACTTTTGCTCTGGAGAGACTAACAGAATCAAACCAAGGTACATGAGGAGGCTCAGACTGCATTGTCCTATACCAAATACCCTTGAACTGAGACCGGCTGTCGAAATGCTCTTTCCAGAGGTCATGACATTTGTTCTTATAACGCAAAATTACCTCAGAAAATTCAGGAGCAATCACGATCTCTGTTCCTTCACTAACAGCAGACGCGGCTAGTCGATCAGCTTCCTCGTTGCCTACTAAGCCAATATGTGAAGGGATCCACTGAATTTTTAAACACTTGCCAGAATTTTGGAAGGAATAAATCAGTTCCAAAATTCTGTAAGCCGTAGAAGAACAACGTTTCCCCGATGTACAACGAGCTATATGTTGAATCGCAGTTTTGCTGTCGGTTAAAATCACTATGTTATGATAACCTAATACATGAACAAACGACAAGGCCTCATAAATAGCACAAAGCTCTGCAGACATAATTGATAACCCGTGAGAGAATTTAAATTGTGCCTTTTTATTACAAATAGGATCAAAAATGCTACTCCTAACTTATCACCACACTTTGATCCATCAGTAAATATTTTATGAAAACTGGAATACTTTCTTTCCAGCTCTAAGATTACCTCCAGACGAAGAACGTGACGATTGTATTCACGTTTAGCCCCCTGAATACATTCTAGATTACTAAACAAAACATCACTTACCTGGAATTTTGACACCCACATATCTAACTTAAACATAGGTAATGGACATGACGAGGAAATATGCTCATCAGAAACCTCTACAAACACATCAGCTAGCAATGGTTTCCTCCTGCCATTCCAATATCCGCTTTGGCAAACATTGCTCAACTCACGGATCATGTCAACTGTAACATTATTTGAATAGGTCAAAGCTTTTAAACAAAATCTAAACGCAAGGTAACGACTTCTGACATACAAAGGTGCTATACACAGTTCACTTTCCATGACGTGAATAGGCGTAGACCTTATGAACCCTCCAATCACCCTTAGAGCCTGGTTTTGAATTTTCTCAAGCTTATACATATGCGTCTTAGCACTGTTATTATACAAATAACAAGCGTAATCCATCCTACTACGAATCAACGAAATGTATAATCTACGAAGGTGCTTAGGATGAACACCCCAAGAAGCACCAGCTAAAGTTTTCAGGATGTTAAGAAATCTTTGAGTTTTTTCAACAACATAACCTATATGTTTTCCCCAACGCAACGACCTATCTAGCCACATTCCTAAATACTTGACTGTGATATCAGAGCACAATTGACTACCGCAAATTTCAAGACTTACATGCTGAACCTTATGACCTTTGCTAAATACGCAGAATTTTGACTTACTGGCTGAAACGTCTAACCCTAAACTATCTAACACATCTACCATTGTGCACAATGAATTTTGCATACTACCAACACTATCTTGCAAAGACTTTGACCTAATATACAAAACAAAATCATCCGCATATTGTGAAATATGAACTTTATCTATCTTATGACAAATTTGATATGTAGCAATATTAAATAAAAGAGGAGAAAGAGGGTCTCCTTGGGCCAAACCTCTATCAGTCCATCGAATAATGGAAAAGTCAGTATTTTGGTCTCGTAAAATGAGATGTCTTTCACTCAAGAAAGTCCATAAATACTTACAAAAATTTGCACCAACTCCCAAATAATCTAAAATGTTTACAACTTTTCCTACCGACACATTATTATATGCTCCTTCGATGTCCAAAAAACATGCGAGGGTGGACATATTCATTGAAAAACCGATTTGTGCATAAGAAATAAGGCGAGCTAAACAATCCACACACGATTGGCCTCTTCTAAAGCCTACCATATCTTTGGAAAAAACCTCATTCTTCTCCATAAACCACTCTAAACGTTTCCCCAGCATGGAATGGAAAATTTTGCACACACAGGACATTAAAGAAATGGGCCTTAGTTTTGCCAACTGATCTTGCATATGACTAGACTTTGGAATAGGTATGACCTGAATATCCCGCCATTGCTTAGGCACAACACCGGACATGAAGATTAGATTATACAACTTGAGCAAAAATAATTTGGCAGCAGATGGCAAATTGAAAATCACTTCATACGTTATCCCATCAACACCTGGCGCAGAATTTTTCTTTTTTAAACAACTATTAAATTCCTCTAAAGAAAATTCAATCTCGAGAAAAGGATTGTCTGAGCAAAACATAGGTGTTTCGGATTGCACATAGTCAGGCGTAAGAGAGCGCAATAATTTCAGCTGACTTTCTTTTGACGCAATAATACCAGACCGAGAATAGCCTTTCATCCATTTCATTTGATTCCACATATCCGACGCAGTTGTAGTTTCACCAATACTTTGACAAAACTTCTGCCAACTCTGGGATTTGGCATTTCGAATAATACGCTGCGCCTCAGCAACCTTTTTCTGCATAAAACTCAAATTATCGGGAGTCGGGTTTCGCCTGAATCGACCCAACGCAAGCCGCCTTTCTGCAACAACCTTGGAAAGCAAGGGACTCCAGTATCTCTTGGGCTTAAAATCGCGCGTAGGGTTTGTACAAATTTTAACCATAGGAACATTTTTGGTTAACGCTTCCTTAACACGAGCTTCAAAAATGTCATATAATATCTGAACATCATTATGCACAAAAGAGAAATCATCCTTAAAAGACTCCTTTAAACAGTCTCGATAGCCTGACCAATCTGCGCCTTTAAAATTCATTCTTTGTACAAAATGAGGGTCATCCTTGTAATTTAAGCTTAATTTAATAAGAAGATGATCACTACCCAAATGCTCATTAGACACATCCCAACTAAAATCTACAGCAATGTCCGAAGTGCAAAAGCTGACATCAGGAGAGCTTTCTCGAAGTGAACCATCCACAAATTTAACCCTCGTCGGTTTTCCATTATTAAGGGAAACAAAACCATGCTCGAGCGCCGAATCAAATAACTGATTACCTCTTGAGTCACACTTATAAGACCAATTGGAATGATGAGCATTAAAGTCACCCGCGACTAAAGATTTCTCAGAAAACAAAGAGAACAATGAATCCCAATCTTGCTGCGACGTCCGCACTGAGGAAGGACAGTATAGAGATACAATATACTTTAAGAAGGCACAATTTAAAATTTTAACACAAATAATTTCAATACCAGTGTTGTTCAAAGCAATGTGAGATAACTGAGCTTTTACAGAATCATGTACAATGATAGCCACTCCTCCATACGAATCTAGTCTATCTTTTCTGAATATATTGTATGAGCCAATTCGAAGAACTAAACTATTATCTAACCAAGTCTCGCTAATCACCGCAATGTGAACTTTTTCTCTGTTTAAAAAAAGTTCAAGCTCAGTTATCTTAGGCCTAATACTTTGCGAGTTCCACTGTACTATATTCAAGTAGGATTTCAGATTATACCTAGCCATTGATGTTAGTAAAGAAAATCTTAACTAACTCAAAATCCATAAAAAACTTCTTACACAATTTCAAAAATTCTTCAATAATAAACTTACATAGACACTTAAGCTTCTCCTGCCAGTTCTCATTAGACATCAAAATATCCTTTAATCTTTCAAAAAACCTCTCAAAACAACTTCCCTCTCCTCTTACCCCTCTACTCCTCTTGCCCTTCTTCTGACTTTGATCTTCAGTGAAGACATTTTGTGGCTGCTCAGAAACAGGATCTTCGTCCTCATTCTCTACTGGAACTCTTTTTGGCATCTTTCTCTTTCGAATTTCGTGTTGACTATCAACCCCTGCTCTAACTTGACTCTTTGGCTTCTTAACCACAGGAGGACTTATGACGCACTCAGACTCATAATCAACGTTCACCAGCTTGGTCAGAACGGCATCCCTATATGATTTGCCAGCTCTCGTCTTTCCAGCAGACGTAATAGATAAGTCATCTTGTGAAGGTTGAGTCAATTTTGTTGACGTAACAAGCTCTTTTTTATTTTCTTGCATATATAACCATAATGCTTTTTTATAAACACAACCTTCAGATGCCATTATTCCTTTTATCTTCTTTTCTCTCAAAAAGACTGGGCAAGATTTATTTAAAGCCATGTGAGGCCCTTTGCAATTAAGGCATCTAAACTCAGTTGTCTCACAATTGGCATGTGTCCCTCCACACTTCGGGCATACAATTTTGCTTGATGGACAAAACCTGATTAGATGTCCAAACTTCCAGCATTTCGAGCATTGGGTAACCGGAGAAATATATGGGTCCACCTTAAATCGACATCCATATGCATAAACATAAGGAGGCAAATAAGTACCTTTAAAGCACAGACGAATAACTTCAGATTTCACCCATCGACCATCGTTATTCAAGCGATTCAGTCTTCTTACAGACAAAATATCTTCCGAACTGACAATGTTCTTCATAAACTCCTCCTCGTTTACTTCTGTCTCAACATTTTTAACAATGCCGTAACTGCAAATGAGTTGATTTGACCAAAAAGCGCGTCTGTCATCATTATTGAACTCGTCTGCCGATAAAAGCTTCTCTGCTTCTTCTTTCATACTAAATTGTATGCGTACCTTACAGGGGCCCAAGAACTTTATTTTTAAAATACCCTTTAAGCCTTTGGCTTGTAGTAACTTGGCTAAACCTATCTGTTTTGGCAGATCAGTTTTCGATATCACACAGATTTCAAAAGTCTCATCGGGCATTCGCTCAATATGCGGAACGGCATCAAAAGCCTTGGAGCTCCGTAAACGCTTGGGTTTCTTTCCCACAGTGACGAAACTTGCATCAGACGCCCAACTATCATCGCTGGGATCACCAGACTTCTTCTCTGATGGCGAGCCCACAGCCGACATGGCATCTTCATCACACACGACACTTCGTCGAGCCATCGGCGAAAACTCCAGCATACTCACGTTGTCCAACGATAGCGACTTGGTTCGCTGCCCACACTCAATCTCTGAAGATACCCTACTGACTCCTGCAACGGGGTCATAAGACCCGATACTTGTTTCGCTCATATCTTGCTCGAAACACTTCGAAAATAAAAATTAATTGAATTAAATTGCAAAGAGAAAAAATTTGGCAACCGTCGCCTTTGACAGCCGAACGTCAATCCATACATTTTTTTCAAATTGTAGAAATATTTAATACGTTTGATATTAAAATTTTAAGGACATTATACAAGTCGAGTAAGAACTTTTCGTATATTATATTTCAAAATATTTAAACTAACACCATTCTAGCAATCTTTAAGTTTCATCGTCAGAATAAACGATAACACCACAAACTGTCGTCGGTTAACGCAAAACAAAAGTTTTTTTTTTTTTTTTTTTTTTTTTTTTTTTGTTTTTTTTTTTTTTTTTTTTTTTTTTTTTTTTTTTTTTTTTTTTTTTTTTTTTTTTTTTTTTTTTTTTTTTTTTTTTTTTTTTTTTTTTTTTTTTTTTTTTTTTTTTTTTTTTTTTTTTTTTTTTTTTTTTTTTTTTTTTTTTTTTCTTTTTTTTTTTTTTTTTTTTTTTTTTTTTTTTTTTTTTTTTTTTTTTTTTTTTTTTTTTTTTTTTTTTTTTTTTTTTTTTTTTTTTTTTTTTTTTTTTTTTTTTTTTTTTTTTTTTTTTTTTTTTTTTTTTTTTTTTTTTTTTTTTTTTTTTTTTTTTTTTTTTTTTTTTTTTTTTTTTTTTTTTTTTTTTTTTTTTTTTTTTTTTTTTTTTTTTTTTTTTTTTTTTTTTTTTTTTTTTTTTTTTTTTTTTTTTTTTTTTTTTTTTTTTTTTTTTTTTTTTTTTTTTTTTTTTTTTTTTTTTTTTTTTTTTTTTTTTTTTTTTTTTTTTTTTTTTTTTTTTTTTTTTTTTTTTTTTTTTTTTTTTTTTTTTTTTTTTTTTTTTTTTTTTTTTTTTTTTTTTTTTTTTTTTTTTTTTTTTTTTTTTTTTTTTTTTTTTTTTTTTTTTTTTTTTTTTTTTTTTTTTTTTTTTTTTTTTTTTTTTTTTTTTTTTTTTTTTTTTTTTTTTTTTTTTTTTTTTTTTTTTTTTTTTTTTTTTTTTTTTTTTTTTTTTTTTTTTTTTTTTTTTTTTTTTTTTTTTTTTTTTTTTTTTTTTTTTTTTTTTTTTTTTTTTTTTTTTTTTTTTTTTTTTTTTTTTTTTTTTTTTTTTTTTTTTTTTTTTTTTTTTTTTTTTTTTTTTTTTTTTTTTTTTTTTTTTTTTTTTTTTTTTTTTTTTTTTTTTTTTTTTTTTTTTTTTTTTTTTTTTTTTTTTTTTTTTTTTTTTTTTTTTTTTTTTTTTTTTTTTTTTTTTTTTTTTTTTTTTTTTTTTTTTTTTTTTTTTTTTTTTTTTTTTTTTTTTTTTTTTTTTTTTTTTTTTTTTTTTTTTTTTTTTTTTTTTTTTTTTTTTTTTTTTTTTTTTTTTTTTTTTTTTTTTTTTTTTTTTTTTTTTTTTTTTTTTTTTTTTTTTTTTTTTTTTTTTTTTTTTTTTTTTTTTTTTTTTTTTTTTTTTTTTTTTTTTTTTTTTTTTTTTTTTTTTTTTTTTTTTTTTTTTTTTTTTTTTTTTTTTTTTTTTTTTTTTTTTTTTTTTTTTTTTTTTTTTTTTTTTTTTTTTTTTTTTTTTTTTTTTTTTTTTTTTTTTTTTTTTTTTTTTTTTTTTTTTTTTTTTTTTTTTTTTTTTTTTTTTTTTTTTTTTTTTTTTTTTTTTTTTTTTTTTTTTTTTTTTTTTTTTTTTTTTTTTTTTTTTTTTTTTTTTTTTTTTTTTTTTTTTTTTTTTTTTTTTTTTTTTTTTTTTTTTTTTTTTTTTTTTTTTTTTTTTTTTTTTTTTTTTTTTTTTTTTTTTTTTTTTTTTTTTTTTTTTTTTTTTTTTTTTTTTTTTTTTTTTTTTTTTTTTTTTTTTTTTTTTTTTTTTTTTTTTTTTTTTTTTTTTTTTTTTTTTTTTTTTTTTTTTTTTTTTTTTTTTTTTTTTTTTTTTTTTTTTTTTTTTTTTTTTTTTTTTTTTTTTTTTTTTTTTTTTTTTTTTTTTTTTTTTTTTTTTTTTTTTTTTTTTTTTTTTTTTTTTTTTTTTTTTTTTTTTTTTTTTTTTTTTTTTTTTTTTTTTTTTTTTTTTTTTTTTTTTTTTTTTTTTTTTTTTTTTTTTTTTTTTTTTTTTTTTTTTTTTTTTTTTTTTTTTTTTTTTTTTTTTTTTTTTTTTTTTTTTTTTTTTTTTTTTTTTTTTTTTTTTTTTTTTTTTTTTTTTTTTTTTTTTTTTTTTTTTTTTTTTTTTTTTTTTTTTTTTTTTTTTTTTTTTTTTTTTTTTTTTTTTTTTTTTTTTTTTTTTTTTTTTTTTTTTTTTTTTTTTTTTTTTTTTTTTTTTTTTTTTTTTTTTTTTTTTTTTTTTTTTTTTTTTTTTTTTTTTTTTTTTTTTTTTTTTTTTTTTTTTTTTTTTTTTTTTTTTTTTTTTTTTTTTTTTTTTTTTTTTTTTTTTTTTTTTTTTTTTTTTTTTTTTTTTTTTTTTTTTTTTTTTTTTTTTTTTTTTTTTTTTTTTTTTTTTTTTTTTTTTTTTTTTTTTTTTTTTTTTTTTTTTTTTTTTTTTTTTTTTTTTTTTTTTTTTTTTTTTTTTTTTTTTTTTTTTTTTTTTTTTTTTTTTTTTTTTTTTTTTTTTTTTTTTTTTTTTTTTTTTTTTTTTTTTTTTTTTTTTTTTTTTTTTTTTTTTTTTTTTTTTTTTTTTTTTTTTTTTTTTTTTTTTTTTTTTTTTTTTTTTTTTTTTTTTTTTTTTTTTTTTTTTTTTTTTTTTTTTTTTTTTTTTTTTTTTTTTTTTTTTTTTTTTTTTTTTTTTTTTTTTTTTTTTTTTTTTTTTTTTTTTTTTTTTTTTTTTTTTTTTTTTTTTTTTTTTTTTTTTTTTTTTTTTTTTTTTTTTTTTTTTTTTTTTTTTTTTTTTTTTTTTTTTTTTTTTTTTTTTTTTTTTTTTTTTTTTTTTTTTTTTTTTTTTTTTTTTTTTTTTTTTTTTTTTTTTTTTTTTTTTTTTTTTTTTTTTTTTTTTTTTTTTTTTTTTTTTTTTTTTTTTTTTTTTTTTTTTTTTTTTTTTTTTTTTTTTTTTTTTTTTTTTTTTTTTTTTTTTTTTTTTTTTTTTTTTTTTTTTTTTTTTTTTTTTTTTTTTTTTTTTTTTTTTTTTTTTTTTTTTTTTTTTTTTTTTTTTTTTTTTTTTTTTTTTTTTTTTTTTTTTTTTTTTTTTTTTTTTTTTTTTTTTTTTTTTTTTTTTTTTTTTTTTTTTTTTTTTTTTTTTTTTTTTTTTTTTTTTTTTTTTTTTTTTTTTTTTTTTTTTTTTTTTTTTTTTTTTTTTTTTTTTTTTTTTTTTTTTTTTTTTTTTTTTTTTTTTTTTTTTTTTTTTTTTTTTTTTTTTTTTTTTTTTTTTTTTTTTTTTTTTTTTTTTTTTTTTTTTTTTTTTTTTTTTTTTTTTTTTTTTTTTTTTTTTTTTTTTTTTTTTTTTTTTTTTTTTTTTTTTTTTTTTTTTTTTTTTTTTTTTTTTTTTTTTTTTTTTTTTTTTTTTTTTTTTTTTTTTTTTTTTTTTTTTTTTTTTTTTTTTTTTTTTTTTTTTTTTTTTTTTTTTTTTTTTTTTTTTTTTTTTTTTTTTTTTTTTTTTTTTTTTTTTTTTTTTTTTTTTTTTTTTTTTTTTTTTTTTTTTTTTTTTTTTTTTTTTTTTTTTTTTTTTTTTTTTTTTTTTTTTTTTTTTTTTTTTTTTTTTTTTTTTTTTTTTTTTTTTTTTTTTTTTTTTTTTTTTTTTTTTTTTTTTTTTTTTTTTTTTTTTTTTTTTTTTTTTTTTTTTTTTTTTTTTTTTTTTTTTTTTTTTTTTTTTTTTTTTTTTTTTTTTTTTTTTTTTTTTTTTTTTTTTTTTTTTTTTTTTTTTTTTTTTTTTTTTTTTTTTTTTTTTTTTTTTTTTTTTTTTTTTTTTTTTTTTTTTTTTTTTTTTTTTTTTTTTTTTTTTTTTTTTTTTTTTTTTTTTTTTTTTTTTTTTTTTTTTTTTTTTTTTTTTTTTTTTTTTTTTTTTTTTTTTTTTTTTTTTTTTTTTTTTTTTTTTTTTTTTTTTTTTTTTTTTTTTTTTTTTTTTTTTTTTTTTTTTTTTTTTTTTTTTTTTTTTTTTTTTTTTTTTTTTTTTTTTTTTTTTTTTTTTTTTTTTTTTTTTTTTTTTTTTTTTTTTTTTTTTTTTTTTTTTTTTTTTTTTTTTTTTTTTTTTTTTTTTTTTTTTTTTTTTTTTTTTTTTTTTTTTTTTTTTTTTTTTTTTTTTTTTTTTTTTTTTTTTTTTTTTTTTTTTTTTTTTTTTTTTTTTTTTTTTTTTTTTTTTTTTTTTTTTTTTTTTTTTTTTTTTTTTTTTTTTTTTTTTTTTTTTTTTTTTTTTTTTTTTTTTTTTTTTTTTTTTTTTTTTTTTTTTTTTTTTTTTTTTTTTTTTTTTTTTTTTTTTTTTTTTTTTTTTTTTTTTTTTTTTTTTTTTTTTTTTTTTTTTTTTTTTTTTTTTTTTTTTTTTTTTTTTTTTTTTTTTTTTTTTTTTTTTTTTTTTTTTTTTTTTTTTTTTTTTTTTTTTTTTTTTTTTTTTTTTTTTTTTTTTTTTTTTTTTTTTTTTTTTTTTTTTTTTTTTTTTTTTTTTTTTTTTTTTTTTTTTTTTTTTTTTTTTTTTTTTTTTTTTTTTTTTTTTTTTTTTTTTTTTTTTTTTTTTTTTTTTTTTTTTTTTTTTTTTTTTTTTTTTTTTTTTTTTTTTTTTTTTTTTTTTTTTTTTTTTTTTTTTTTTTTTTTTTTTTTTTTTTTTTTTTTTTTTTTTTTTTTTTTTTTTTTTTTTTTTTTTTTTTTTTTTTTTTTTTTTTTTTTTTTTTTTTTTTTTTTTTTTTTTTTTTTTTTTTTTTTTTTTTTTTTTTTTTTTTTTTTTTTTTTTTTTTTTTTTTTTTTTTTTTTTTTTTTTTTTTTTTTTTTTTTTTTTTTTTTTTTTTTTTTTTTTTTTTTTTTTTTTTTTTTTTTTTTTTTTTTTTTTTTTTTTTTTTTTTTTTTTTTTTTTTTTTTTTTTTTTTTTTTTTTTTTTTTTTTTTTTTTTTTTTTTTTTTTTTTTTTTTTTTTTTTTTTTTTTTTTTTTTTTTTTTTTTTTTTTTTTTTTTTTTTTTTTTTTTTTTTTTTTTTTTTTTTTTTTTTTTTTTTTTTTTTTTTTTTTTTTTTTTTTTTTTTTTTTTTTTTTTTTTTTTTTTTTTTTTTTTTTTTTTTTTTTTTTTTTTTTTTTTTTTTTTTTTTTTTTTTTTTTTTTTTTTTTTTTTTTTTTTTTTTTTTTTTTTTTTTTTTTTTTTTTTTTTTTTTTTTTTTTTTTTTTTTTTTTTTTTTTTTTTTTTTTTTTTTTTTTTTTTTTTTTTTTTTTTTTTTTTTTTTTTTTTTTTTTTTTTTTTTTTTTTTTTTTTTTTTTTTTTTTTTTTTTTTTTTTTTTTTTTTTTTTTTTTTTTTTTTTTTTTTTTTTTTTTTTTTTTTTTTTTTTTTTTTTTTTTTTTTTTTTTTTTTTTTTTTTTTTTTTTTTTTTTTTTTTTTTTTTTTTTTTTTTTTTTTTTTTTTTTTTTTTTTTTTTTTTTTTTTTTTTTTTTTTTTTTTTTTTTTTTTTTTTTTTTTTTTTTTTTTTTTTTTTTTTTTTTTTTTTTTTTTTTTTTTTTTTTTTTTTTTTTTTTTTTTTTTTTTTTTTTTTTTTTTTTTTTTTTTTTTTTTTTTTTTTTTTTTTTTTTTTTTTTTTTTTTTTTTTTTTTTTTTTTTTTTTTTTTTTTTTTTTTTTTTTTTTTTTTTTTTTTTTTTTTTTTTTTTTTTTTTTTTTTTTTTTTTTTTTTTTTTTTTTTTTTTTTTTTTTTTTTTTTTTTTTTTTTTTTTTTTTTTTTTTTTTTTTTTTTTTTTTTTTTTTTTTTTTTTTTTTTTTTTTTTTTTTTTTTTTTTTTTTTTTTTTTTTTTTTTTTTTTTTTTTTTTTTTTTTTTTTTTTTTTTTTTTTTTTTTTTTTTTTTTTTTTTTTTTTTTTTTTTTTTTTTTTTTTTTTTTTTTTTTTTTTTTTTTTTTTTTTTTTTTTTTTTTTTTTTTTTTTTTTTTTTTTTTTTTTTTTTTTTTTTTTTTTTTTTTTTTTTTTTTTTTTTTTTTTTTTTTTTTTTTTTTTTTTTTTTTTTTTTTTTTTTTTTTTTTTTTTTTTTTTTTTTTTTTTTTTTTTTTTTTTTTTTTTTTTTTTTTTTTTTTTTTTTTTTTTTTTTTTTTTTTTTTTTTTTTTTTTTTTTTTTTTTTTTTTTTTTTTTTTTTTTTTTTTTTTTTTTTTTTTTTTTTTTTTTTTTTTTTTTTTTTTTTTTTTTTTTTTTTTTTTTTTTTTTTTTTTTTTTTTTTTTTTTTTTTTTTTTTTTTTTTTTTTTTTTTTTTTTTTTTTTTTTTTTTTTTTTTTTTTTTTTTTTTTTTTTTTTTTTTTTTTTTTTTTTTTTTTTTTTTTTTTTTTTTTTTTTTTTTTTTTTTTTTTTTTTTTTTTTTTTTTTTTTTTTTTTTTTTTTTTTTTTTTTTTTTTTTTTTTTTTTTTTTTTTTTTTTTTTTTTTTTTTTTTTTTTTTTTTTTTTTTTTTTTTTTTTTTTTTTTTTTTTTTTTTTTTTTTTTTTTTTTTTTTTTTTTTTTTTTTTTTTTTTTTTTTTTTTTTTTTTTTTTTTTTTTTTTTTTTTTTTTTTTTTTTTTTTTTTTTTTTTTTTTTTTTTTTTTTTTTTTTTTTTTTTTTTTTTTTTTTTTTTTTTTTTTTTTTTTTTTTTTTTTTTTTTTTTTTTTTTTTTTTTTTTTTTTTTTTTTTTTTTTTTTTTTTTTTTTTTTTTTTTTTTTTTTTTTTTTTTTTTTTTTTTTTTTTTTTTTTTTTTTTTTTTTTTTTTTTTTTTTTTTTTTTTTTTTTTTTTTTTTTTTTTTTTTTTTTTTTTTTTTTTTTTTTTTTTTTTTTTTTTTTTTTTTTTTTTTTTTTTTTTTTTTTTTTTTTTTTTTTTTTTTTTTTTTTTTTTTTTTTTTTTTTTTTTTTTTTTTTTTTTTTTTTTTTTTTTTTTTTTTTTTTTTTTTTTTTTTTTTTTTTTTTTTTTTTTTTTTTTTTTTTTTTTTTTTTTTTTTTTTTTTTTTTTTTTTTTTTTTTTTTTTTTTTTTTTTTTTTTTTTTTTTTTTTTTTTTTTTTTTTTTTTTTTTTTTTTTTTTTTTTTTTTTTTTTTTTTTTTTTTTTTTTTTTTTTTTTTTTTTTTTTTTTTTTTTTTTTTTTTTTTTTTTTTTTTTTTTTTTTTTTTTTTTTTTTTTTTTTTTTTTTTTTTTTTTTTTTTTTTTTTTTTTTTTTTTTTTTTTTTTTTTTTTTTTTTTTTTTTTTTTTTTTTTTTTTTTTTTTTTTTTTTTTTTTTTTTTTTTTTTTTTTTTTTTTTTTTTTTTTTTTTTTTTTTTTTTTTTTTTTTTTTTTTTTTTTTTTTTTTTTTTTTTTTTTTTTTTTTTTTTTTTTTTTTTTTTTTTTTTTTTTTTTTTTTTTTTTTTTTTTTTTTTTTTTTTTTTTTTTTTTTTTTTTTTTTTTTTTTTTTTTTTTTTTTTTTTTTTTTTTTTTTTTTTTTTTTTTTTTTTTTTTTTTTTTTTTTTTTTTTTTTTTTTTTTTTTTTTTTTTTTTTTTTTTTTTTTTTTTTTTTTTTTTTTTTTTTTTTTTTTTTTTTTTTTTTTTTTTTTTTTTTTTTTTTTTTTTTTTTTTTTTTTTTTTTTTTTTTTTTTTTTTTTTTTTTTTTTTTTTTTTTTTTTTTTTTTTTTTTTTTTTTTTTTTTTTTTTTTTTTTTTTTTTTTTTTTTTTTTTTTTTTTTTTTTTTTTTTTTTTTTTTTTTTTTTTTTTTTTTTTTTTTTTTTTTTTTTTTTTTTTTTTTTTTTTTTTTTTTTTTTTTTTTTTTTTTTTTTTTTTTTTTTTTTTTTTTTTTTTTTTTTTTTTTTTTTTTTTTTTTTTTTTTTTTTTTTTTTTTTTTTTTTTTTTTTTTTTTTTTTTTTTTTTTTTTTTTTTTTTTTTTTTTTTTTTTTTTTTTTTTTTTTTTTTTTTTTTTTTTTTTTTTTTTTTTTTTTTTTTTTTTTTTTTTTTTTTTTTTTTTTTTTTTTTTTTTTTTTTTTTTTTTTTTTTTTTTTTTTTTTTTTTTTTTTTTTTTTTTTTTTTTTTTTTTTTTTTTTTTTTTTTTTTTTTTTTTTTTTTTTTTTTTTTTTTTTTTTTTTTTTTTTTTTTTTTTTTTTTTTTTTTTTTTTTTTTTTTTTTTTTTTTTTTTTTTTTTTTTTTTTTTTTTTTTTTTTTTTTTTTTTTTTTTTTTTTTTTTTTTTTTTTTTTTTTTTTTTTTTTTTTTTTTTTTTTTTTTTTTTTTTTTTTTTTTTTTTTTTTTTTTTTTTTTTTTTTTTTTTTTTTTTTTTTTTTTTTTTTTTTTTTTTTTTTTTTTTTTTTTTTTTTTTTTTTTTTTTTTTTTTTTTTTTTTTTTTTTTTTTTTTTTTTTTTTTTTTTTTTTTTTTTTTTTTTTTTTTTTTTTTTTTTTTTTTTTTTTTTTTTTTTTTTTTTTTTTTTTTTTTTTTTTTTTTTTTTTTTTTTTTTTTTTTTTTTTTTTTTTTTTTTTTTTTTTTTTTTTTTTTTTTTTTTTTTTTTTTTTTTTTTTTTTTTTTTTTTTTTTTTTTTTTTTTTTTTTTTTTTTTTTTTTTTTTTTTTTTTTTTTTTTTTTTTTTTTTTTTTTTTTTTTTTTTTTTTTTTTTTTTTTTTTTTTTTTTTTTTTTTTTTTTTTTTTTTTTTTTTTTTTTTTTTTTTTTTTTTTTTTTTTTTTTTTTTTTTTTTTTTTTTTTTTTTTTTTTTTTTTTTTTTTTTTTTTTTTTTTTTTTTTTTTTTTTTTTTTTTTTTTTTTTTTTTTTTTTTTTTTTTTTTTTTTTTTTTTTTTTTTTTTTTTTTTTTTTTTTTTTTTTTTTTTTTTTTTTTTTTTTTTTTTTTTTTTTTTTTTTTTTTTTTTTTTTTTTTTTTTTTTTTTTTTTTTTTTTTTTTTTTTTTTTTTTTTTTTTTTTTTTTTTTTTTTTTTTTTTTTTTTTTTTTTTTTTTTTTTTTTTTTTTTTTTTTTTTTTTTTTTTTTTTTTTTTTTTTTTTTTTTTTTTTTTTTTTTTTTTTTTTTTTTTTTTTTTTTTTTTTTTTTTTTTTTTTTTTTTTTTTTTTTTTTTTTTTTTTTTTTTTTTTTTTTTTTTTTTTTTTTTTTTTTTTTTTTTTTTTTTTTTTTTTTTTTTTTTTTTTTTTTTTTTTTTTTTTTTTTTTTTTTTTTTTTTTTTTTTTTTTTTTTTTTTTTTTTTTTTTTTTTTTTTTTTTTTTTTTTTTTTTTTTTTTTTTTTTTTTTTTTTTTTTTTTTTTTTTTTTTTTTTTTTTTTTTTTTTTTTTTTTTTTTTTTTTTTTTTTTTTTTTTTTTTTTTTTTTTTTTTTTTTTTTTTTTTTTTTTTTTTTTTTTTTTTTTTTTTTTTTTTTTTTTTTTTTTTTTTTTTTTTTTTTTTTTTTTTTTTTTTTTTTTTTTTTTTTTTTTTTTTTTTTTTTTTTTTTTTTTTTTTTTTTTTTTTTTTTTTTTTTTTTTTTTTTTTTTTTTTTTTTTTTTTTTTTTTTTTTTTTTTTTTTTTTTTTTTTTTTTTTTTTTTTTTTTTTTTTTTTTTTTTTTTTTTTTTTTTTTTTTTTTTTTTTTTTTTTTTTTTTTTTTTTTTTTTTTTTTTTTTTTTTTTTTTTTTTTTTTTTTTTTTTTTTTTTTTTTTTTTTTTTTTTTTTTTTTTTTTTTTTTTTTTTTTTTTTTTTTTTTTTTTTTTTTTTTTTTTTTTTTTTTTTTTTTTTTTTTTTTTTTTTTTTTTTTTTTTTTTTTTTTTTTTTTTTTTTTTTTTTTTTTTTTTTTTTTTTTTTTTTTTTTTTTTTTTTTTTTTTTTTTTTTTTTTTTTTTTTTTTTTTTTTTTTTTTTTTTTTTTTTTTTTTTTTTTTTTTTTTTTTTTTTTTTTTTTTTTTTTTTTTTTTTTTTTTTTTTTTTTTTTTTTTTTTTTTTTTTTTTTTTTTTTTTTTTTTTTTTTTTTTTTTTTTTTTTTTTTTTTTTTTTTTTTTTTTTTTTTTTTTTTTTTTTTTTTTTTTTTTTTTTTTTTTTTTTTTTTTTTTTTTTTTTTTTTTTTTTTTTTTTTTTTTTTTTTTTTTTTTTTTTTTTTTTTTTTTTTTTTTTTTTTTTTTTTTTTTTTTTTTTTTTTTTTTTTTTTTTTTTTTTTTTTTTTTTTTTTTTTTTTTTTTTTTTTTTTTTTTTTTTTTTTTTTTTTTTTTTTTTTTTTTTTTTTTTTTTTTTTTTTTTTTTTTTTTTTTTTTTTTTTTTTTTTTTTTTTTTTTTTTTTTTTTTTTTTTTTTTTTTTTTTTTTTTTTTTTTTTTTTTTTTTTTTTTTTTTTTTTTTTTTTTTTTTTTTTTTTTTTTTTTTTTTTTTTTTTTTTTTTTTTTTTTTTTTTTTTTTTTTTTTTTTTTTTTTTTTTTTTTTTTTTTTTTTTTTTTTTTTTTTTTTTTTTTTTTTTTTTTTTTTTTTTTTTTTTTTTTTTTTTTTTTTTTTTTTTTTTTTTTTTTTTTTTTTTTTTTTTTTTTTTTTTTTTTTTTTTTTTTTTTTTTTTTTTTTTTTTTTTTTTTTTTTTTTTTTTTTTTTTTTTTTTTTTTTTTTTTTTTTTTTTTTTTTTTTTTTTTTTTTTTTTTTTTTTTTTTTTTTTTTTTTTTTTTTTTTTTTTTTTTTTTTTTTTTTTTTTTTTTTTTTTTTTTTTTTTTTTTTTTTTTTTTTTTTTTTTTTTTTTTTTTTTTTTTTTTTTTTTTTTTTTTTTTTTTTTTTTTTTTTTTTTTTTTTTTTTTTTTTTTTTTTTTTTTTTTTTTTTTTTTTTTTTTTTTTTTTTTTTTTTTTTTTTTTTTTTTTTTTTTTTTTTTTTTTTTTTTTTTTTTTTTTTTTTTTTTTTTTTTTTTTTTTTTTTTTTTTTTTTTTTTTTTTTTTTTTTTTTTTTTTTTTTTTTTTTTTTTTTTTTTTTTTTTTTTTTTTTTTTTTTTTTTTTTTTTTTTTTTTTTTTTTTTTTTTTTTTTTTTTTTTTTTTTTTTTTTTTTTTTTTTTTTTTTTTTTTTTTTTTTTTTTTTTTTTTTTTTTTTTTTTTTTTTTTTTTTTTTTTTTTTTTTTTTTTTTTTTTTTTTTTTTTTTTTTTTTTTTTTTTTTTTTTTTTTTTTTTTTTTTTTTTTTTTTTTTTTTTTTTTTTTTTTTTTTTTTTTTTTTTTTTTTTTTTTTTTTTTTTTTTTTTTTTTTTTTTTTTTTTTTTTTTTTTTTTTTTTTTTTTTTTTTTTTTTTTTTTTTTTTTTTTTTTTTTTTTTTTTTTTTTTTTTTTTTTTTTTTTTTTTTTTTTTTTTTTTTTTTTTTTTTTTTTTTTTTTTTTTTTTTTTTTTTTTTTTTTTTTTTTTTTTTTTTTTTTTTTTTTTTTTTTTTTTTTTTTTTTTTTTTTTTTTTTTTTTTTTTTTTTTTTTTTTTTTTTTTTTTTTTTTTTTTTTTTTTTTTTTTTTTTTTTTTTTTTTTTTTTTTTTTTTTTTTTTTTTTTTTTTTTTTTTTTTTTTTTTTTTTTTTTTTTTTTTTTTTTTTTTTTTTTTTTTTTTTTTTTTTTTTTTTTTTTTTTTTTTTTTTTTTTTTTTTTTTTTTTTTTTTTTTTTTTTTTTTTTTTTTTTTTTTTTTTTTTTTTTTTTTTTTTTTTTTTTTTTTTTTTTTTTTTTTTTTTTTTTTTTTTTTTTTTTTTTTTTTTTTTTTTTTTTTTTTTTTTTTTTTTTTTTTTTTTTTTTTTTTTTTTTTTTTTTTTTTTTTTTTTTTTTTTTTTTTTTTTTTTTTTTTTTTTTTTTTTTTTTTTTTTTTTTTTTTTTTTTTTTTTTTTTTTTTTTTTTTTTTTTTTTTTTTTTTTTTTTTTTTTTTTTTTTTTTTTTTTTTTTTTTTTTTTTTTTTTTTTTTTTTTTTTTTTTTTTTTTTTTTTTTTTTTTTTTTTTTTTTTTTTTTTTTTTTTTTTTTTTTTTTTTTTTTTTTTTTTTTTTTTTTTTTTTTTTTTTTTTTTTTTTTTTTTTTTTTTTTTTTTTTTTTTTTTTTTTTTTTTTTTTTTTTTTTTTTTTTTTTTTTTTTTTTTTTTTTTTTTTTTTTTTTTTTTTTTTTTTTTTTTTTTTTTTTTTTTTTTTTTTTTTTTTTTTTTTTTTTTTTTTTTTTTTTTTTTTTTTTTTTTTTTTTTTTTTTTTTTTTTTTTTTTTTTTTTTTTTTTTTTTTTTTTTTTTTTTTTTTTTTTTTTTTTTTTTTTTTTTTTTTTTTTTTTTTTTTTTTTTTTTTTTTTTTTTTTTTTTTTTTTTTTTTTTTTTTTTTTTTTTTTTTTTTTTTTTTTTTTTTTTTTTTTTTTTTTTTTTTTTTTTTTTTTTTTTTTTTTTTTTTTTTTTTTTTTTTTTTTTTTTTTTTTTTTTTTTTTTTTTTTTTTTTTTTTTTTTTTTTTTTTTTTTTTTTTTTTTTTTTTTTTTTTTTTTTTTTTTTTTTTTTTTTTTTTTTTTTTTTTTTTTTTTTTTTTTTTTTTTTTTTTTTTTTTTTTTTTTTTTTTTTTTTTTTTTTTTTTTTTTTTTTTTTTTTTTTTTTTTTTTTTTTTTTTTTTTTTTTTTTTTTTTTTTTTTTTTTTTTTTTTTTTTTTTTTTTTTTTTTTTTTTTTTTTTTTTTTTTTTTTTTTTTTTTTTTTTTTTTTTTTTTTTTTTTTTTTTTTTTTTTTTTTTTTTTTTTTTTTTTTTTTTTTTTTTTTTTTTTTTTTTTTTTTTTTTTTTTTTTTTTTTTTTTTTTTTTTTTTTTTTTTTTTTTTTTTTTTTTTTTTTTTTTTTTTTTTTTTTTTTTTTTTTTTTTTTTTTTTTTTTTTTTTTTTTTTTTTTTTTTTTTTTTTTTTTTTTTTTTTTTTTTTTTTTTTTTTTTTTTTTTTTTTTTTTTTTTTTTTTTTTTTTTTTTTTTTTTTTTTTTTTTTTTTTTTTTTTTTTTTTTTTTTTTTTTTTTTTTTTTTTTTTTTTTTTTTTTTTTTTTTTTTTTTTTTTTTTTTTTTTTTTTTTTTTTTTTTTTTTTTTTTTTTTTTTTTTTTTTTTTTTTTTTTTTTTTTTTTTTTTTTTTTTTTTTTTTTTTTTTTTTTTTTTTTTTTTTTTTTTTTTTTTTTTTTTTTTTTTTTTTTTTTTTTTTTTTTTTTTTTTTTTTTTTTTTTTTTTTTTTTTTTTTTTTTTTTTTTTTTTTTTTTTTTTTTTTTTTTTTTTTTTTTTTTTTTTTTTTTTTTTTTTTTTTTTTTTTTTTTTTTTTTTTTTTTTTTTTTTTTTTTTTTTTTTTTTTTTTTTTTTTTTTTTTTTTTTTTTTTTTTTTTTTTTTTTTTTTTTTTTTTTTTTTTTTTTTTTTTTTTTTTTTTTTTTTTTTTTTTTTTTTTTTTTTTTTTTTTTTTTTTTTTTTTTTTTTTTTTTTTTTTTTTTTTTTTTTTTTTTTTTTTTTTTTTTTTTTTTTTTTTTTTTTTTTTTTTTTTTTTTTTTTTTTTTTTTTTTTTTTTTTTTTTTTTTTTTTTTTTTTTTTTTTTTTTTTTTTTTTTTTTTTTTTTTTTTTTTTTTTTTTTTTTTTTTTTTTTTTTTTTTTTTTTTTTTTTTTTTTTTTTTTTTTTTTTTTTTTTTTTTTTTTTTTTTTTTTTTTTTTTTTTTTTTTTTTTTTTTTTTTTTTTTTTTTTTTTTTTTTTTTTTTTTTTTTTTTTTTTTTTTTTTTTTTTTTTTTTTTTTTTTTTTTTTTTTTTTTTTTTTTTTTTTTTTTTTTTTTTTTTTTTTTTTTTTTTTTTTTTTTTTTTTTTTTTTTTTTTTTTTTTTTTTTTTTTTTTTTTTTTTTTTTTTTTTTTTTTTTTTTTTTTTTTTTTTTTTTTTTTTTTTTTTTTTTTTTTTTTTTTTTTTTTTTTTTTTTTTTTTTTTTTTTTTTTTTTTTTTTTTTTTTTTTTTTTTTTTTTTTTTTTTTTTTTTTTTTTTTTTTTTTTTTTTTTTTTTTTTTTTTTTTTTTTTTTTTTTTTTTTTTTTTTTTTTTTTTTTTTTTTTTTTTTTTTTTTTTTTTTTTTTTTTTTTTTTTTTTTTTTTTTTTTTTTTTTTTTTTTTTTTTTTTTTTTTTTTTTTTTTTTTTTTTTTTTTTTTTTTTTTTTTTTTTTTTTTTTTTTTTTTTTTTTTTTTTTTTTTTTTTTTTTTTTTTTTTTTTTTTTTTTTTTTTTTTTTTTTTTTTTTTTTTTTTTTTTTTTTTTTTTTTTTTTTTTTTTTTTTTTTTTTTTTTTTTTTTTTTTTTTTTTTTTTTTTTTTTTTTTTTTTTTTTTTTTTTTTTTTTTTTTTTTTTTTTTTTTTTTTTTTTTTTTTTTTTTTTTTTTTTTTTTTTTTTTTTTTTTTTTTTTTTTTTTTTTTTTTTTTTTTTTTTTTTTTTTTTTTTTTTTTTTTTTTTTTTTTTTTTTTTTTTTTTTTTTTTTTTTTTTTTTTTTTTTTTTTTTTTTTTTTTTTTTTTTTTTTTTTTTTTTTTTTTTTTTTTTTTTTTTTTTTTTTTTTTTTTTTTTTTTTTTTTTTTTTTTTTTTTTTTTTTTTTTTTTTTTTTTTTTTTTTTTTTTTTTTTTTTTTTTTTTTTTTTTTTTTTTTTTTTTTTTTTTTTTTTTTTTTTTTTTTTTTTTTTTTTTTTTTTTTTTTTTTTTTTTTTTTTTTTTTTTTTTTTTTTTTTTTTTTTTTTTTTTTTTTTTTTTTTTTTTTTTTTTTTTTTTTTTTTTTTTTTTTTTTTTTTTTTTTTTTTTTTTTTTTTTTTTTTTTTTTTTTTTTTTTTTTTTTTTTTTTTTTTTTTTTTTTTTTTTTTTTTTTTTTTTTTTTTTTTTTTTTTTTTTTTTTTTTTTTTTTTTTTTTTTTTTTTTTTTTTTTTTTTTTTTTTTTTTTTTTTTTTTTTTTTTTTTTTTTTTTTTTTTTTTTTTTTTTTTTTTTTTTTTTTTTTTTTTTTTTTTTTTTTTTTTTTTTTTTTTTTTTTTTTTTTTTTTTTTTTTTTTTTTTTTTTTTTTTTTTTTTTTTTTTTTTTTTTTTTTTTTTTTTTTTTTTTTTTTTTTTTTTTTTTTTTTTTTTTTTTTTTTTTTTTTTTTTTTTTTTTTTTTTTTTTTTTTTTTTTTTTTTTTTTTTTTTTTTTTTTTTTTTTTTTTTTTTTTTTTTTTTTTTTTTTTTTTTTTTTTTTTTTTTTTTTTTTTTTTTTTTTTTTTTTTTTTTTTTTTTTTTTTTTTTTTTTTTTTTTTTTTTTTTTTTTTTTTTTTTTTTTTTTTTTTTTTTTTTTTTTTTTTTTTTTTTTTTTTTTTTTTTTTTTTTTTTTTTTTTTTTTTTTTTTTTTTTTTTTTTTTTTTTTTTTTTTTTTTTTTTTTTTTTTTTTTTTTTTTTTTTTTTTTTTTTTTTTTTTTTTTTTTTTTTTTTTTTTTTTTTTTTTTTTTTTTTTTTTTTTTTTTTTTTTTTTTTTTTTTTTTTTTTTTTTTTTTTTTTTTTTTTTTTTTTTTTTTTTTTTTTTTTTTTTTTTTTTTTTTTTTTTTTTTTTTTTTTTTTTTTTTTTTTTTTTTTTTTTTTTTTTTTTTTTTTTTTTTTTTTTTTTTTTTTTTTTTTTTTTTTTTTTTTTTTTTTTTTTTTTTTTTTTTTTTTTTTTTTTTTTTTTTTTTTTTTTTTTTTTTTTTTTTTTTTTTTTTTTTTTTTTTTTTTTTTTTTTTTTTTTTTTTTTTTTTTTTTTTTTTTTTTTTTTTTTTTTTTTTTTTTTTTTTTTTTTTTTTTTTTTTTTTTTTTTTTTTTTTTTTTTTTTTTTTTTTTTTTTTTTTTTTTTTTTTTTTTTTTTTTTTTTTTTTTTTTTTTTTTTTTTTTTTTTTTTTTTTTTTTTTTTTTTTTTTTTTTTTTTTTTTTTTTTTTTTTTTTTTTTTTTTTTTTTTTTTTTTTTTTTTTTTTTTTTTTTTTTTTTTTTTTTTTTTTTTTTTTTTTTTTTTTTTTTTTTTTTTTTTTTTTTTTTTTTTTTTTTTTTTTTTTTTTTTTTTTTTTTTTTTTTTTTTTTTTTTTTTTTTTTTTTTTTTTTTTTTTTTTTTTTTTTTTTTTTTTTTTTTTTTTTTTTTTTTTTTTTTTTTTTTTTTTTTTTTTTTTTTTTTTTTTTTTTTTTTTTTTTTTTTTTTTTTTTTTTTTTTTTTTTTTTTTTTTTTTTTTTTTTTTTTTTTTTTTTTTTTTTTTTTTTTTTTTTTTTTTTTTTTTTTTTTTTTTTTTTTTTTTTTTTTTTTTTTTTTTTTTTTTTTTTTTTTTTTTTTTTTTTTTTTTTTTTTTTTTTTTTTTTTTTTTTTTTTTTTTTTTTTTTTTTTTTTTTTTTTTTTTTTTTTTTTTTTTTTTTTTTTTTTTTTTTTTTTTTTTTTTTTTTTTTTTTTTTTTTTTTTTTTTTTTTTTTTTTTTTTTTTTTTTTTTTTTTTTTTTTTTTTTTTTTTTTTTTTTTTTTTTTTTTTTTTTTTTTTTTTTTTTTTTTTTTTTTTTTTTTTTTTTTTTTTTTTTTTTTTTTTTTTTTTTTTTTTTTTTTTTTTTTTTTTTTTTTTTTTTTTTTTTTTTTTTTTTTTTTTTTTTTTTTTTTTTTTTTTTTTTTTTTTTTTTTTTTTTTTTTTTTTTTTTTTTTTTTTTTTTTTTTTTTTTTTTTTTTTTTTTTTTTTTTTTTTTTTTTTTTTTTTTTTTTTTTTTTTTTTTTTTTTTTTTTTTTTTTTTTTTTTTTTTTTTTTTTTTTTTTTTTTTTTTTTTTTTTTTTTTTTTTTTTTTTTTTTTTTTTTTTTTTTTTTTTTTTTTTTTTTTTTTTTTTTTTTTTTTTTTTTTTTTTTTTTTTTTTTTTTTTTTTTTTTTTTTTTTTTTTTTTTTTTTTTTTTTTTTTTTTTTTTTTTTTTTTTTTTTTTTTTTTTTTTTTTTTTTTTTTTTTTTTTTTTTTTTTTTTTTTTTTTTTTTTTTTTTTTTTTTTTTTTTTTTTTTTTTTTTTTTTTTTTTTTTTTTTTTTTTTTTTTTTTTTTTTTTTTTTTTTTTTTTTTTTTTTTTTTTTTTTTTTTTTTTTTTTTTTTTTTTTTTTTTTTTTTTTTTTTTTTTTTTTTTTTTTTTTTTTTTTTTTTTTTTTTTTTTTTTTTTTTTTTTTTTTTTTTTTTTTTTTTTTTTTTTTTTTTTTTTTTTTTTTTTTTTTTTTTTTTTTTTTTTTTTTTTTTTTTTTTTTTTTTTTTTTTTTTTTTTTTTTTTTTTTTTTTTTTTTTTTTTTTTTTTTTTTTTTTTTTTTTTTTTTTTTTTTTTTTTTTTTTTTTTTTTTTTTTTTTTTTTTTTTTTTTTTTTTTTTTTTTTTTTTTTTTTTTTTTTTTTTTTTTTTTTTTTTTTTTTTTTTTTTTTTTTTTTTTTTTTTTTTTTTTTTTTTTTTTTTTTTTTTTTTTTTTTTTTTTTTTTTTTTTTTTTTTTTTTTTTTTTTTTTTTTTTTTTTTTTTTTTTTTTTTTTTTTTTTTTTTTTTTTTTTTTTTTTTTTTTTTTTTTTTTTTTTTTTTTTTTTTTTTTTTTTTTTTTTTTTTTTTTTTTTTTTTTTTTTTTTTTTTTTTTTTTTTTTTTTTTTTTTTTTTTTTTTTTTTTTTTTTTTTTTTTTTTTTTTTTTTTTTTTTTTTTTTTTTTTTTTTTTTTTTTTTTTTTTTTTTTTTTTTTTTTTTTTTTTTTTTTTTTTTTTTTTTTTTTTTTTTTTTTTTTTTTTTTTTTTTTTTTTTTTTTTTTTTTTTTTTTTTTTTTTTTTTTTTTTTTTTTTTTTTTTTTTTTTTTTTTTTTTTTTTTTTTTTTTTTTTTTTTTTTTTTTTTTTTTTTTTTTTTTTTTTTTTTTTTTTTTTTTTTTTTTTTTTTTTTTTTTTTTTTTTTTTTTTTTTTTTTTTTTTTTTTTTTTTTTTTTTTTTTTTTTTTTTTTTTTTTTTTTTTTTTTTTTTTTTTTTTTTTTTTTTTTTTTTTTTTTTTTTTTTTTTTTTTTTTTTTTTTTTTTTTTTTTTTTTTTTTTTTTTTTTTTTTTTTTTTTTTTTTTTTTTTTTTTTTTTTTTTTTTTTTTTTTTTTTTTTTTTTTTTTTTTTTTTTTTTTTTTTTTTTTTTTTTTTTTTTTTTTTTTTTTTTTTTTTTTTTTTTTTTTTTTTTTTTTTTTTTTTTTTTTTTTTTTTTTTTTTTTTTTTTTTTTTTTTTTTTTTTTTTTTTTTTTTTTTTTTTTTTTTTTTTTTTTTTTTTTTTTTTTTTTTTTTTTTTTTTTTTTTTTTTTTTTTTTTTTTTTTTTTTTTTTTTTTTTTTTTTTTTTTTTTTTTTTTTTTTTTTTTTTTTTTTTTTTTTTTTTTTTTTTTTTTTTTTTTTTTTTTTTTTTTTTTTTTTTTTTTTTTTTTTTTTTTTTTTTTTTTTTTTTTTTTTTTTTTTTTTTTTTTTTTTTTTTTTTTTTTTTTTTTTTTTTTTTTTTTTTTTTTTTTTTTTTTTTTTTTTTTTTTTTTTTTTTTTTTTTTTTTTTTTTTTTTTTTTTTTTTTTTTTTTTTTTTTTTTTTTTTTTTTTTTTTTTTTTTTTTTTTTTTTTTTTTTTTTTTTTTTTTTTTTTTTTTTTTTTTTTTTTTTTTTTTTTTTTTTTTTTTTTTTTTTTTTTTTTTTTTTTTTTTTTTTTTTTTTTTTTTTTTTTTTTTTTTTTTTTTTTTTTTTTTTTTTTTTTTTTTTTTTTTTTTTTTTTTTTTTTTTTTTTTTTTTTTTTTTTTTTTTTTTTTTTTTTTTTTTTTTTTTTTTTTTTTTTTTTTTTTTTTTTTTTTTTTTTTTTTTTTTTTTTTTTTTTTTTTTTTTTTTTTTTTTTTTTTTTTTTTTTTTTTTTTTTTTTTTTTTTTTTTTTTTTTTTTTTTTTTTTTTTTTTTTTTTTTTTTTTTTTTTTTTTTTTTTTTTTTTTTTTTTTTTTTTTTTTTTTTTTTTTTTTTTTTTTTTTTTTTTTTTTTTTTTTTTTTTTTTTTTTTTTTTTTTTTTTTTTTTTTTTTTTTTTTTTTTTTTTTTTTTTTTTTTTTTTTTTTTTTTTTTTTTTTTTTTTTTTTTTTTTTTTTTTTTTTTTTTTTTTTTTTTTTTTTTTTTTTTTTTTTTTTTTTTTTTTTTTTTTTTTTTTTTTTTTTTTTTTTTTTTTTTTTTTTTTTTTTTTTTTTTTTTTTTTTTTTTTTTTTTTTTTTTTTTTTTTTTTTTTTTTTTTTTTTTTTTTTTTTTTTTTTTTTTTTTTTTTTTTTTTTTTTTTTTTTTTTTTTTTTTTTTTTTTTTTTTTTTTTTTTTTTTTTTTTTTTTTTTTTTTTTTTTTTTTTTTTTTTTTTTTTTTTTTTTTTTTTTTTTTTTTTTTTTTTTTTTTTTTTTTTTTTTTTTTTTTTTTTTTTTTTTTTTTTTTTTTTTTTTTTTTTTTTTTTTTTTTTTTTTTTTTTTTTTTTTTTTTTTTTTTTTTTTTTTTTTTTTTTTTTTTTTTTTTTTTTTTTTTTTTTTTTTTTTTTTTTTTTTTTTTTTTTTTTTTTTTTTTTTTTTTTTTTTTTTTTTTTTTTTTTTTTTTTTTTTTTTTTTTTTTTTTTTTTTTTTTTTTTTTTTTTTTTTTTTTTTTTTTTTTTTTTTTTTTTTTTTTTTTTTTTTTTTTTTTTTTTTTTTTTTTTTTTTTTTTTTTTTTTTTTTTTTTTTTTTTTTTTTTTTTTTTTTTTTTTTTTTTTTTTTTTTTTTTTTTTTTTTTTTTTTTTTTTTTTTTTTTTTTTTTTTTTTTTTTTTTTTTTTTTTTTTTTTTTTTTTTTTTTTTTTTTTTTTTTTTTTTTTTTTTTTTTTTTTTTTTTTTTTTTTTTTTTTTTTTTTTTTTTTTTTTTTTTTTTTTTTTTTTTTTTTTTTTTTTTTTTTTTTTTTTTTTTTTTTTTTTTTTTTTTTTTTTTTTTTTTTTTTTTTTTTTTTTTTTTTTTTTTTTTTTTTTTTTTTTTTTTTTTTTTTTTTTTTTTTTTTTTTTTTTTTTTTTTTTTTTTTTTTTTTTTTTTTTTTTTTTTTTTTTTTTTTTTTTTTTTTTTTTTTTTTTTTTTTTTTTTTTTTTTTTTTTTTTTTTTTTTTTTTTTTTTTTTTTTTTTTTTTTTTTTTTTTTTTTTTTTTTTTTTTTTTTTTTTTTTTTTTTTTTTTTTTTTTTTTTTTTTTTTTTTTTTTTTTTTTTTTTTTTTTTTTTTTTTTTTTTTTTTTTTTTTTTTTTTTTTTTTTTTTTTTTTTTTTTTTTTTTTTTTTTTTTTTTTTTTTTTTTTTTTTTTTTTTTTTTTTTTTTTTTTTTTTTTTTTTTTTTTTTTTTTTTTTTTTTTTTTTTTTTTTTTTTTTTTTTTTTTTTTTTTTTTTTTTTTTTTTTTTTTTTTTTTTTTTTTTTTTTTTTTTTTTTTTTTTTTTTTTTTTTTTTTTTTTTTTTTTTTTTTTTTTTTTTTTTTTTTTTTTTTTTTTTTTTTTTTTTTTTTTTTTTTTTTTTTTTTTTTTTTTTTTTTTTTTTTTTTTTTTTTTTTTTTTTTTTTTTTTTTTTTTTTTTTTTTTTTTTTTTTTTTTTTTTTTTTTTTTTTTTTTTTTTTTTTTTTTTTTTTTTTTTTTTTTTTTTTTTTTTTTTTTTTTTTTTTTTTTTTTTTTTTTTTTTTTTTTTTTTTTTTTTTTTTTTTTTTTTTTTTTTTTTTTTTTTTTTTTTTTTTTTTTTTTTTTTTTTTTTTTTTTTTTTTTTTTTTTTTTTTTTTTTTTTTTTTTTTTTTTTTTTTTTTTTTTTTTTTTTTTTTTTTTTTTTTTTTTTTTTTTTTTTTTTTTTTTTTTTTTTTTTTTTTTTTTTTTTTTTTTTTTTTTTTTTTTTTTTTTTTTTTTTTTTTTTTTTTTTTTTTTTTTTTTTTTTTTTTTTTTTTTTTTTTTTTTTTTTTTTTTTTTTTTTTTTTTTTTTTTTTTTTTTTTTTTTTTTTTTTTTTTTTTTTTTTTTTTTTTTTTTTTTTTTTTTTTTTTTTTTTTTTTTTTTTTTTTTTTTTTTTTTTTTTTTTTTTTTTTTTTTTTTTTTTTTTTTTTTTTTTTTTTTTTTTTTTTTTTTTTTTTTTTTTTTTTTTTTTTTTTTTTTTTTTTTTTTTTTTTTTTTTTTTTTTTTTTTTTTTTTTTTTTTTTTTTTTTTTTTTTTTTTTTTTTTTTTTTTTTTTTTTTTTTTTTTTTTTTTTTTTTTTTTTTTTTTTTTTTTTTTTTTTTTTTTTTTTTTTTTTTTTTTTTTTTTTTTTTTTTTTTTTTTTTTTTTTTTTTTTTTTTTTTTTTTTTTTTTTTTTTTTTTTTTTTTTTTTTTTTTTTTTTTTTTTTTTTTTTTTTTTTTTTTTTTTTTTTTTTTTTTTTTTTTTTTTTTTTTTTTTTTTTTTTTTTTTTTTTTTTTTTTTTTTTTTTTTTTTTTTTTTTTTTTTTTTTTTTTTTTTTTTTTTTTTTTTTTTTTTTTTTTTTTTTTTTTTTTTTTTTTTTTTTTTTTTTTTTTTTTTTTTTTTTTTTTTTTTTTTTTTTTTTTTTTTTTTTTTTTTTTTTTTTTTTTTTTTTTTTTTTTTTTTTTTTTTTTTTTTTTTTTTTTTTTTTTTTTTTTTTTTTTTTTTTTTTTTTTTTTTTTTTTTTTTTTTTTTTTTTTTTTTTTTTTTTTTTTTTTTTTTTTTTTTTTTTTTTTTTTTTTTTTTTTTTTTTTTTTTTTTTTTTTTTTTTTTTTTTTTTTTTTTTTTTTTTTTTTTTTTTTTTTTTTTTTTTTTTTTTTTTTTTTTTTTTTTTTTTTTTTTTTTTTTTTTTTTTTTTTTTTTTTTTTTTTTTTTTTTTTTTTTTTTTTTTTTTTTTTTTTTTTTTTTTTTTTTTTTTTTTTTTTTTTTTTTTTTTTTTTTTTTTTTTTTTTTTTTTTTTTTTTTTTTTTTTTTTTTTTTTTTTTTTTTTTTTTTTTTTTTTTTTTTTTTTTTTTTTTTTTTTTTTTTTTTTTTTTTTTTTTTTTTTTTTTTTTTTTTTTTTTTTTTTTTTTTTTTTTTTTTTTTTTTTTTTTTTTTTTTTTTTTTTTTTTTTTTTTTTTTTTTTTTTTTTTTTTTTTTTTTTTTTTTTTTTTTTTTTTTTTTTTTTTTTTTTTTTTTTTTTTTTTTTTTTTTTTTTTTTTTTTTTTTTTTTTTTTTTTTTTTTTTTTTTTTTTTTTTTTTTTTTTTTTTTTTTTTTTTTTTTTTTTTTTTTTTTTTTTTTTTTTTTTTTTTTTTTTTTTTTTTTTTTTTTTTTTTTTTTTTTTTTTTTTTTTTTTTTTTTTTTTTTTTTTTTTTTTTTTTTTTTTTTTTTTTTTTTTTTTTTTTTTTTTTTTTTTTTTTTTTTTTTTTTTTTTTTTTTTTTTTTTTTTTTTTTTTTTTTTTTTTTTTTTTTTTTTTTTTTTTTTTTTTTTTTTTTTTTTTTTTTTTTTTTTTTTTTTTTTTTTTTTTTTTTTTTTTTTTTTTTTTTTTTTTTTTTTTTTTTTTTTTTTTTTTTTTTTTTTTTTTTTTTTTTTTTTTTTTTTTTTTTTTTTTTTTTTTTTTTTTTTTTTTTTTTTTTTTTTTTTTTTTTTTTTTTTTTTTTTTTTTTTTTTTTTTTTTTTTTTTTTTTTTTTTTTTTTTTTTTTTTTTTTTTTTTTTTTTTTTTTTTTTTTTTTTTTTTTTTTTTTTTTTTTTTTTTTTTTTTTTTTTTTTTTTTTTTTTTTTTTTTTTTTTTTTTTTTTTTTTTTTTTTTTTTTTTTTTTTTTTTTTTTTTTTTTTTTTTTTTTTTTTTTTTTTTTTTTTTTTTTTTTTTTTTTTTTTTTTTTTTTTTTTTTTTTTTTTTTTTTTTTTTTTTTTTTTTTTTTTTTTTTTTTTTTTTTTTTTTTTTTTTTTTTTTTTTTTTTTTTTTTTTTTTTTTTTTTTTTTTTTTTTTTTTTTTTTTTTTTTTTTTTTTTTTTTTTTTTTTTTTTTTTTTTTTTTTTTTTTTTTTTTTTTTTTTTTTTTTTTTTTTTTTTTTTTTTTTTTTTTTTTTTTTTTTTTTTTTTTTTTTTTTTTTTTTTTTTTTTTTTTTTTTTTTTTTTTTTTTTTTTTTTTTTTTTTTTTTTTTTTTTTTTTTTTTTTTTTTTTTTTTTTTTTTTTTTTTTTTTTTTTTTTTTTTTTTTTTTTTTTTTTTTTTTTTTTTTTTTTTTTTTTTTTTTTTTTTTTTTTTTTTTTTTTTTTTTTTTTTTTTTTTTTTTTTTTTTTTTTTTTTTTTTTTTTTTTTTTTTTTTTTTTTTTTTTTTTTTTTTTTTTTTTTTTTTTTTTTTTTTTTTTTTTTTTTTTTTTTTTTTTTTTTTTTTTTTTTTTTTTTTTTTTTTTTTTTTTTTTTTTTTTTTTTTTTTTTTTTTTTTTTTTTTTTTTTTTTTTTTTTTTTTTTTTTTTTTTTTTTTTTTTTTTTTTTTTTTTTTTTTTTTTTTTTTTTTTTTTTTTTTTTTTTTTTTTTTTTTTTTTTTTTTTTTTTTTTTTTTTTTTTTTTTTTTTTTTTTTTTTTTTTTTTTTTTTTTTTTTTTTTTTTTTTTTTTTTTTTTTTTTTTTTTTTTTTTTTTTTTTTTTTTTTTTTTTTTTTTTTTTTTTTTTTTTTTTTTTTTTTTTTTTTTTTTTTTTTTTTTTTTTTTTTTTTTTTTTTTTTTTTTTTTTTTTTTTTTTTTTTTTTTTTTTTTTTTTTTTTTTTTTTTTTTTTTTTTTTTTTTTTTTTTTTTTTTTTTTTTTTTTTTTTTTTTTTTTTTTTTTTTTTTTTTTTTTTTTTTTTTTTTTTTTTTTTTTTTTTTTTTTTTTTTTTTTTTTTTTTTTTTTTTTTTTTTTTTTTTTTTTTTTTTTTTTTTTTTTTTTTTTTTTTTTTTTTTTTTTTTTTTTTTTTTTTTTTTTTTTTTTTTTTTTTTTTTTTTTTTTTTTTTTTTTTTTTTTTTTTTTTTTTTTTTTTTTTTTTTTTTTTTTTTTTTTTTTTTTTTTTTTTTTTTTTTTTTTTTTTTTTTTTTTTTTTTTTTTTTTTTTTTTTTTTTTTTTTTTTTTTTTTTTTTTTTTTTTTTTTTTTTTTTTTTTTTTTTTTTTTTTTTTTTTTTTTTTTTTTTTTTTTTTTTTTTTTTTTTTTTTTTTTTTTTTTTTTTTTTTTTTTTTTTTTTTTTTTTTTTTTTTTTTTTTTTTTTTTTTTTTTTTTTTTTTTTTTTTTTTTTTTTTTTTTTTTTTTTTTTTTTTTTTTTTTTTTTTTTTTTTTTTTTTTTTTTTTTTTTTTTTTTTTTTTTTTTTTTTTTTTTTTTTTTTTTTTTTTTTTTTTTTTTTTTTTTTTTTTTTTTTTTTTTTTTTTTTTTTTTTTTTTTTTTTTTTTTTTTTTTTTTTTTTTTTTTTTTTTTTTTTTTTTTTTTTTTTTTTTTTTTTTTTTTTTTTTTTTTTTTTTTTTTTTTTTTTTTTTTTTTTTTTTTTTTTTTTTTTTTTTTTTTTTTTTTTTTTTTTTTTTTTTTTTTTTTTTTTTTTTTTTTTTTTTTTTTTTTTTTTTTTTTTTTTTTTTTTTTTTTTTTTTTTTTTTTTTTTTTTTTTTTTTTTTTTTTTTTTTTTTTTTTTTTTTTTTTTTTTTTTTTTTTTTTTTTTTTTTTTTTTTTTTTTTTTTTTTTTTTTTTTTTTTTTTTTTTTTTTTTTTTTTTTTTTTTTTTTTTTTTTTTTTTTTTTTTTTTTTTTTTTTTTTTTTTTTTTTTTTTTTTTTTTTTTTTTTTTTTTTTTTTTTTTTTTTTTTTTTTTTTTTTTTTTTTTTTTTTTTTTTTTTTTTTTTTTTTTTTTTTTTTTTTTTTTTTTTTTTTTTTTTTTTTTTTTTTTTTTTTTTTTTTTTTTTTTTTTTTTTTTTTTTTTTTTTTTTTTTTTTTTTTTTTTTTTTTTTTTTTTTTTTTTTTTTTTTTTTTTTTTTTTTTTTTTTTTTTTTTTTTTTTTTTTTTTTTTTTTTTTTTTTTTTTTTTTTTTTTTTTTTTTTTTTTTTTTTTTTTTTTTTTTTTTTTTTTTTTTTTTTTTTTTTTTTTTTTTTTTTTTTTTTTTTTTTTTTTTTTTTTTTTTTTTTTTTTTTTTTTTTTTTTTTTTTTTTTTTTTTTTTTTTTTTTTTTTTTTTTTTTTTTTTTTTTTTTTTTTTTTTTTTTTTTTTTTTTTTTTTTTTTTTTTTTTTTTTTTTTTTTTTTTTTTTTTTTTTTTTTTTTTTTTTTTTTTTTTTTTTTTTTTTTTTTTTTTTTTTTTTTTTTTTTTTTTTTTTTTTTTTTTTTTTTTTTTTTTTTTTTTTTTTTTTT